>NW_026870595.1:0-130651 GCF_963576545.1 Limanda limanda | reverse complement strand
CTGTTTCCAGCGCTTTTCTGACACTGGAGCTGATATGTGATGAAAAAGTCAAAATGTTAACCATTGCTTCCAAAAAAGGCTTATCTCCCCGTTTCCAGCTGTTTAGTGACATTTGGGATGATGTGTGATGAAAAATTCAAGAATTTAACCTTTTCTTCCAAAAAAAGGCAGATCTCCCTGTTTCCAGCGCTATTCTGACACTGGAGCTGATATGTGATGAAAAAGTCAAAATGTTAACGATTGCTTCCAAAAAAGGCTTATCTCCCCGTTTCCAGCTGTTTAGTGACATTTGGGATGATGTGTGATGAAAAATTCAAGAATATAACCTTTTCTTCCAAAAAAAGGCAGATCTCCCTGTTTCCAGCGCTTTTCTGACACTTGGGCTGACATGTGATGAAAAAGTCAGAAATCTTAATCAATGCTTCCAAAAAAGGCTTATCTCCCCGTTTCCAGCTGTTTAGTGACATTTGGGATGATGTGTGATGAAAAATTCAAGAATATAACCTTTTCTTCCAAAAAAAGGCAGATCTCCCTGTTTCCAGCGCTTTTCTGACACTTGGGCTGACATGTGATGAAAAAGTCAGAAATCTTAATCAATGCTTCCAAAAAAGGCTTATCTCCCCGTTCCCAGCTGTTTAGTGACATTTGGGATGATGTGTGATGAAAAATTCAAGAATTTAACCTTTTCTTCCAAAAAAGGCTTATCTCCCTGTTTCCAGCGCTTTTCTGACACTTGGGCTGACATGTGATGAAAAAGTCAGAAATCTTAATCAATGCTTCCAAAAAAGGCTTATCTCCCCGTTTCCAGCTGTTTAGTGACATTTGGGATGATGTGTGATGAAAAATTCAAGAATTTAACCTTTTCTTCCAAAAAAAGGCAGATCTCCCTGTTTCCAGCGCTTTTCTGACACTGGAGCTGATATGTGATGAAAAAGTCAAAATGTTAACGATTGCTTCCAAAAAAGGCTTATCTCCCCGTTTCCAGCTGTTTAGTGACATTTGGGATGATGTGTGATGAAAAATTCAAGAATATAACCTTTTCTTCCAAAAAAAGGCAGATCTCCCTGTTTCCAGCGCTTTTCTGACACTTGGGCTGACATGTGATGAAAAAGTCAGAAATCTTAATCAATGCTTCCAAAAAAGGCTTATCTCCCCGTTTCCAGCTGTTTAGTGACATTTGGGATGATGTGTGATGAAAAATTCAAGAATTTAACCATTTCTTCCAAAAAAAGGCAGATCTCCCTGTTTCCAGCGCTTTTCTGACACTTGGGCTGACATGTGATGAAAAAGTTAGAAATCTTAATCAATGCTTCCAAAAAAGGCTTATCTCCCCGTTTCCAGCTGTTTAGTGACATTTGGGATGATGTGTGATGAAAAATTCAAGAATTTAACCTTTTCTTCCAAAAAAAGGCAGATCTCCCTGTTTCCAGCGCTTTTCTGACACTGGAGCTGATATGTGATGAAAAAGTCAAAATGTTAACCATTGCTTCCAAAAAAGGCTTATCTCCCCGTTTCCAGCTGTTTAGTGACATTTGGGATGATGTGTGATGAAAAATTCAAGAATATAACCTTTTCTTCCAAAAAAAGGCAGATCTCCCTGTTTCCAGCGCTTTTCTGACACTTGGGCTGACATGTGATGAAAAAGTCAGAAATCTTAATCAATGCTTCCAAAAAAGGCTTATCTCCCCGTTTCCAGCTGTTTAGTGACATTTGGGATGATGTGTGATGAAAAATTCAAGAATATAACCTTTTCTTCCAAAAAAAGGCAGATCTCCCTGTTTCCAGCGCTTTTCTGACACTTGGGCTGACATGTGATGAAAAAGTCAGAAATCTTAATCAATGCTTCCAAAAAAGGCTTATCTCCCCGTTTCCAGCTGTTTAGTGACATTTGGGATGATGTGTGATGAAAAATTCAAGAATTTAACCATTTCTTCCAAAAAAGGCTTATCTCCCTGTTTCCAGCGATTTTCTGACACTTGGGCTGACATGTGATGAAAAAGTCAGAAATCTTAATCAATGCTTCCAAAAAAGGCTTATCTCCCCGTTTCCAACTTTTTAGTGACATTTGGGATGATGTGTGATGAAAAATTCAAGAATTTAACCATTTCTTCCAAAAAAGGCTTATCTCCCTGTTTCCAGCGCTTTTCTGACACTTGGGCTGACATGTGATGAAAAAGTCAGAAATCTTACTCAATGCTTCCAAAAAAGGCTTATCTCCACGTTTCCAGCTGTTTAGTGACATTTGGGATGATGTGAGATGAAAAATTCAAGAATTTAACCTTTTCTTCCAAAAAAAGGCAGATCTCCCTGTTTCCAGCGCTTTTCTGACACTGGAGCTGATATGTGATGAAAAAGTTAAAATGTTAACCATTGCTTCCAAAAAAGGCTTATCTCCCCGTTTCCAGCTGTTTAGTGACATTTGGGATGATGTGTGATGAAAAATTCAAGAATTTAACCATTTCTTCCAAAAAAGGCTTATCTCCCTGTTTCCAGCGCTTTTCTGACACTGGAGCTGATATGTGATGAAAAAGTCAAAATGTTAACCATTGCTTCCAAAAAAGGCTTATCTCCCCGTTTCCAGCTGTTTAGTGACATTTGGGATGATGTGAGATGAAAAATTCAAGAATTTAACCTTTTCTTCCAAAAAAAGGCAGATCTCCCTGTTTCCAGCGCTTTTCTGACACTTGGGCTGACATGTGATGAAAAAGTCAGAAATCTTAATCAATGCTTCCAAAAAAGGCTTATCTCCCCGTTTCCAGCTGTTTAGTGACATTTGGGATGATGTGTGATGAAAAATTCAAGAATTTAACCATTTCTTCCAAAAAAGGCTTATCTCCCTGTTTCCAGCACTTTTTTGACACTTGGGCTGACATGTGATGAAAAAGTCAAAATGTTAACCATTGCTTCCAAAAAAGGCTTATCTCCCCGTTTCCAGCTGTTTAGTGACATTTGGGATGATGTGTGATGAAAAAGTCAAGAATTTAACCATTTCTTCCAAAAAAGGCTTATCTCCCTGTTTCCAGCGATTTTCTGACACTTGGGCTGACATGTGATGAAAAAGTCAGAAATCTTAATCAATGCTTCCAAAAAAGGCTTATCTCCCCGTTTCCAGCTGTTTAGTGACATTTGGGATGATGTGTGATGAAAAATTCAAGAATTTAACCATTTCTTCCAAAAAAGGCTTATCTCCCTGTTTCCAGCGCTTTTCTGACACTTGGGCTGACATGTGATGAAAAAGTCAGAAATCTTACTCAATGCTTCCAAAAAAAGGCTTATCTCCCCGTTTCCAGCTGTTTAGTGACATTTGGGATGATGTGAGATGAAAAATTCAAGAATTTAACCTTTTCTTCCAAAAAAAGGCAGATCTCCCTGTTTCCAGCGCTTTTCTGACACTGGAGCTGATATGTGATGAAAAAGTTAAAATGTTAACCATTGCTTCCAAAAAAGGCTTATCTCCCCGTTTCCAGCTGTTTAGTGACATTTGGGATGATGTGTGATGAAAAATTCAAGAATTTAACCATTTCTTCCAAAAAAGGCTTATCTCCCTGTTTCCAGCGATTTTCTGACACTTGGGCTGACATGTGATGAAAAAGTCAGAAATCTTAATCAATGCTTCCAAAAAAGGCTTATCTCCCCGTTTCCAGCTGTTTAGTGACATTTGGGATGATGTGAGATGAAAAATTCAAGAATTTAACCATTTCTTCCAAAAAAGGCTTATCTCCCTGTTTCCAGCGCTTTTCTGACACTTGGGCTGACATGTGATGAAAAAGTCAGAAATCTTACTCAATGCTTCCAAAAAAAGGCTTATCTCCCCGTTTCCAGCTGTTTAGTGACATTTGGGATGATGTGTGATGAAAAATTCAAGAATTTAACCATTTCTTCCAAAAAAGGCTTATCTCCCTGTTTCCAGCGCTTTTCTGACACTTGGGCTGACATGTGATGAAAAAGTCAGAAATCTTAATCAATGCTTCCAAAAAAGGCTTATCTCCCCGTTTCCAGCTGTTTAGTGACATTTGGGATGATGTGTGATGAAAAATTCAAGAATTTAACCATTTCTTCCAAAAAAGGCTTATCTCCCTGTTTCCAGCACTTTTCTGACACTTGGGCTGACATGTGATGAAAAAGTCAAAATGTTAACCATTGCTTCCAAAAAAGGCTTATCTCCCCGTTTCCAGCTGTTTAGTGACATTTGGGATGATGTGTGATGAAAAATTCAAGAATTTAACCATTTCTTCCAAAAAAGGCTTATCTCCCTGTTTCCAGCGCTTTTCTGACACTTGGGCTGACATGTGATGAAAAAGTCAGAAATCTTAATCAATGCTTCCAAAAAAGGCTTATCTCCCCGTTTCCAGCTGTTTAGTGACATTTGGGATGATGTGTGATGAAAAATTCAAGAATTGTACCTTTTCTTCCAAAAAAAGGCAGATCTCCCTGTTTCCAGCGCTTTTCTGACACTGGAGCTGATATGTGATGAAAAAGTCAAAATGTTAACCATTGCTTCCAAAAAAGGCTTATCTCCCCGTTTCCAGCTGTTTAGTGACATTTGGGATGATGTGTGATGAAAAATTCAAGAATATAACCTTTTCTTCCAAAAAAAGGCAGATCTCCCTGTTTCCAGCGCTTTTCTGACACTTGGGCTGACATGTGATGAAAAAGTCAGAAATCTTAATCAATGCTTCCAAAAAAGGCTTATCTCCCCGTTTCCAGCTGTTTAGTGACATTTGGGATGATGTGTGATGAAAAATTCAAGAATTTAACCATTTCTTCCAAAAAAGGCTTATCTCCCTGTTTCCAGCGCTTTTCTGACACTTGGGCTGACATGTGATGAAAAAGTCAGAAATCTTACTCAATGCTTCCAAAAAAAGGCTTATCTCCCCGTTTCCAGCTGTTTAGTGACATTTGGGATGATGTGAGATGAAAAATTCAAGAATTTAACCTTTTCTTCCAAAAAAAGGCAGATCTCCCTGTTTCCAGCGCTTTTCTGAAACTGGAGCTGATATGTGATGAAAAAGTTAAAATGTTAACCATTGCTTCCAAAAAAGGCTTATCTCCCCGTTTCCAGCTGTTTAGTGACATTTGGGATGATGTGTGATGAAAAATTCAAGAATTTAACCATTTCTTCCAAAAAAAGCTTATCTCCCTGTTTCCAGCGCTTTTCTGACACTGGAGCTGATATGTGATGAAAAAGTCAAAATGTTAACCATTGCTTCCAAAAAAGGCTTATCTCCCCGTTTCCAGCTGTTTAGTGACATTTGGGATGATGTGAGATGAAAAATTCAAGAATTTAACCTTTTCTTCCAAAAAAAGGCAGATCTCCCTGTTTCCAGCGCTTTTCTGACACTTGGGCTGACATGTGATGAAAAAGTCAGAAATCTTAATCAATGCTTCCAAAAAAGGCTTATCTCCCCGTTTCCAGCTGTTTAGTGACATTTGGGATGATGTGTGATGAAAAATTCAAGAATTTAACCATTTCTTCCAAAAAAGGCTTATCTCCCTGTTTCCAGCGCTTTTCTGACACTTGGGCTGACATGTGATGAAAAAGTCAGAAATCTTAATCAATGCTTCCAAAAAAGGCTTATCTCCCCGTTTCCAGCTGTTTAGTGACATTTGGGATGATGTGTGATGAAAAATTCAAGAATTTAACCATTTCTTCCAAAAAAGGCTTATCTCCCTGTTTCCAGCACTTTTCTGACACTTGGGCTGACATGTGATGAAAAAGTCAAAATGTTAACCATTGCTTCCAAAAAAGGCTTATCTCCCCGTTTCCAGCTGTTTAGTGACATTTGGGATGATGTGTGATGAAAAAGTCAAGAATTTAACCATTTCTTCCAAAAAAGGCTTATCTCCCTGTTTCCAGCGCTTTTCTGACACTTGGGTTGACATGTGATGAAAAAGTCAGAAATCTTAATCAATGCTTCCAAAAAAGGCTTATCTCCCCGTTTCCAGCTGTTTAGTGACATTTGGGATGATGTGTGATGAAAAATTCAAGAATTTAACCTTTTCTTCCAAAAAAAGGCAGATCTCCCTGTTTCCAGCGCTTTTCTGACACTGCAGCTGATATGTGATGAAAAAGTCAAAATGTTAACAATTGCTTCCAAAAAAGGCTTATCTCCCCGTTTCCAGCTGTTTAGTGACATTTGGGATGATGTGTGATGAAAAATTCAAGAATATAACCTTTTCTTCCAAAAAAAGGCAGATCTCCCTGTTTCCAGCGCTTTTCTGACACTTAGGCTGACATGTGATGAAAAAGTCAGAAATCTTAATCAATGCTTCCAAAAAAGGCTTATCTCCCAGTTTCCAGCTGTTTAGTGACATTTGGGATGATGTGTGATGAAAAATTCAAGAATTTAACCATTTCTTCCAAAAAAGGCTTATCTCCCTGTTTCCAGCGCTTTTCTGACACTTGGGCTGACATGTGATGAAAAAGTCAGAAATCTTACTCAATGCTTCCAAAAAAGGCTTATCTCCCCGTTTCCAGCTGTTTAGTGACATTTGGTATGATGTGAGATGAAAAATTCAAGAATTTAACCTTTTCTTCCAAAAAAAGGCAGATCTCCCTGTTTCCAGCGCTTTTCTGACACTGGAGCTGATATGTGATGAAAAAGTCAAAATGTTAACCATTGCTTCCAAAAAAGGCTTATCTCCCCGTTTCCAGCTGTTTAGTGACATTTGGGATGATGTGTGATGAAAAATTCAAGAATTTAACCATTTCTTCCAAAAAAGGCTTATCTCCCTGTTTCCAGCGCTTTTCTGACACTTGGGCTGACATGTGATGAAAAAGTCAGAAATCTTAATCAATGCTTCCAAAAAAGGCTTATCTCCCCGTTTCCAGCTGTTTAGTGACATTTGGGATGATGTGTGATGAAAAATTCAAGAATTTAACCTTTTCTTCCAAAAAAGGCTTATCTCCCTGTTTCCAGCGCTTTTCTGACACTTGGGCTGACATGTGATGAAAAAGTCAGAAATCTTAATCAATGCTTCCAAAAAAGGCTTATCTCCCCGTTTCCAGCTGTTTAGTGACATTTGGGATGATGTGTGATGAAAAATTCAAGAATTTAACCTTTTCTTCCAAAAAAAGGCAGATTTCCCTGTTTCCAGCGCTTTTCTGACAATGGAGCTGATATGTGATGAAAAAGTCAAAATGTTAACCATTGCTTCCAAAAAAGGTTTATCTCCCCGTTTCCAGCTGTTTAGTGACATTTGGGATGATGTGTGATGAAAAATTCAAGAATCTAACCATTTCTTCCAAAAAAAGGCAGATCTCCCTGTTTCCAGCGCTTTTCTGACACTTGGGCTGACATGTGATGAAAAAGTCAGAAATCTTAATCAATGCTTCCAAAAAAGGCTTATCTCCCCGTTTCCAGCTGTTTAGTGACATTTGGGATGATGTGTGATGAAAAATTCAAGAATCTAACCATTTCTTCCAAAAAAAGGCAGATCTCCCTGTTTCCAGCGCTTTTTTGACACTGGAGCTGATATGTGATGAAAAAGTCAAAATGTTAACCATTGCTTCCAAAAAAGGCTTATCTCCCCGTTTCCAGCTGTTTAGTGACATTTGGGATGATGTGTGATGAAAAATTCAAGAATTTAACCTTTTCTTCCAAAAAAAGGCAGATCTCCCTGTTTCCAGCGCTATTCTGACACTGGAGCTGATATGTGATGAAAAAGTCAAAATGTTAACGATTGCTTCCAAAAAAGGCTTATCTCCCCGTTTCCAGCTGTTTAGTGACATTTGGGATGATGTGAGATGAAAAATTCAAGAATTTAACCTTTTCTTCCAAAAAAAGGCAGATCTCCCTGTTTCCAGCGCTTTTCTGACACTTGGGCTGACATGTGATGAAAAAGTCAAAATGTTAACCATTGCTTCCAAAAAAGGCTTATCTCCCCGTTTCCAGCTGTTTAGTGACATTTGGGATGATGTGTGATGAAAAATTCAAGAATTTAACCTTTTCTTCCGAAAAAGGCTTATCTCCCTGTTTCCAGCGCTTTTCTGACACTTGGGCTGACATGTGATGAAAAAGTCAGAAATCTTAATCAATGCTTCCAAAAAAGGCTTATCTCCCCGTTTCCAGCTGTTTAGTGACATTTGGGATGATGTGTGATGAAAAATTCAAGAATTTAACCTTTTCTTCCAAAAAAAGGCAGATCTCCCTGTTTCCAGCGCTTTTCTGACACTGGAGCTGATATGTGATGAAAAAGTCAAAATGTTAACGATTGCTTCCAAAAAAGGCTTATCTCCCCGTTTCCAGCTGTTTAGTGACATTTGGGATGATGTGTGATGAAAAATTCAAGAATATAACCTTTTCTTCCAAAAAAAGGCAGATCTCCCTGTTTCCAGCGCTTTTCTGACACTTGGGCTGACATGTGATGAAAAAGTCAGAAATCTTAATCAATGCTTCCAAAAAAGGCTTATCTCCCCGTTTCCAGCTGTTTAGTGACATTTGGGATGATGTGTGATGAAAAATTCAAGAATTTAACCATTTCTTCCAAAAAAGGCTTATCTACCTGTTTCCAGCGCTTTTCTGACACTTGGGCTGACATGTGATGAAAAAGTCAGAAATCTTAATCAATGCTTCCAAAAAAGGCTTATATCCCCGTTTCCAGCTGTTTAGTGACATTTGGGATGATGTGTGATGAAAAATTCAAGAATTTAACCATTTCTTCCAAAAAAGGCGTATCTCCCTGTTTCCAGCGCTTTTCTGACACTTGGGCTGACATGTGATGAAAAAGTCAGAAATCTTAATCAATGCTTCCAAAAAAGGCTTATCTCCCCGTTTCCAGCTGTTTAGTGACATTTGGGATGATGTGTGATGAAAAATTCAAGAATTTAACCTTTTCTTCCAAAAAAAGGCAGATCTCCCTGTTTCCAGCGCTTTTCTGACACTGGAGCTGATATGTGATGAAAAAGTCAAAATGTTAACCATTGCTTCCAAAAAAGGCTTATCTCCCCGTTTCCAGCTGTTTAGTGACATTTGGGATGATGTGTGATGAAAAATTCAAGAATATAACCTTTTCTTCCAAAAAAAGGCAGATCTCCCTGTTTCCAGCGCTTTTCTGACACTTGGGCTGAAATGTGATGAAAAAGTCAGTAATCTTAATCAATGCTTCCAAAAAAGGCTTATCTCCCCGTTTCCAGCTGTTTAGTGACATTTGGGATGATGTGTGATGAAAAATTCAAGAATATAACCTTTTCTTCCAAAAAAAGGCAGATCTCCCTGTTTCCAGCGCTTTTCTGACACTTGGGCTGACATGTGATGAAAAAGTCAGAAATCTTAATCAATGCTTCCAAAAAAGGCTTATCTCCCCGTTTCCAGCTGTTTAGTGACATTTGGGATGATGTGTGATGAAAAATTCAAGAATTTAACCATTTCTTCCAAAAAAGGCTTATCTCCCTGTTTCCAGCGATTTTCTGACACTTGGGCTGACATGTGATGAAAAAGTCAGAAATCTTAATCAATGCTTCCAAAAAAGGCTTATCTCCCCGTTTCCAGCTGTTTAGTGACATTTGGGATGATGTGTGATGAAAAATTCAAGAATTTAACCATTTCTTCCAAAAAAGGCTTATCTCCCTGTTTCCAGCGCTTTTCTGACACTTGGGCTGACATGTGATGAAAAAGTCAGAAATCTTACTCAATGCTTCCAAAAAAGGCTTATCTCCCCGTTTCCAGCTGTTTAGTGACATTTGGGATGATGTGAGATGAAAAATTCAAGAATTTAACCTTTTCTTCCAAAAAAAGGCAGATCTCCCTGTTTCCAGCGCTTTTCTGACACTGGAGCTGATATGTGATGAAAAAGTTAAAATGTTAACCATTGCTTCCAAAAAAGGCTTATCTCCCCGTTTCCAGCTGTTTAGTGACATTTGGGATGATGTGTGATGAAAAATTCAAGAATTTAACCTTTTCTTCCAAAAAAAGGCAGATCTCCCTGTTTCCAGCGCTTTTCTGACACTTGGGCTGACATGTGATGAAAAAGTCAGAAATCTTAATCAATGCTTCCAAAAAAGGCTTATCTCCCCGTTTCCAGCTGTTTAGTGACATTTGGGATGATGTGTGATGAAAAATTCAAGAATTTAACCATTTCTTCCAAAAAAGGCTTATCTCCCTGTTTCCAGCGCTTTTCTGACACTTGGGCTGACATGTGATGAAAAAGTCAGAAATCTTAATCAATGCTTCCAAAAAAGGCTTATCTCCCCGTTTCCAGCTGTTTAGTGACATTTGGGATGATGTGTGATGAAAAATTCAAGAATTTAACCATTTCTTCCAAAAAAGGCTTATCTCCCTGTTTCCAGCACTTTTCTGACACTTGGGCTGACATGTGATGAAAAAGTCAAAATGTTAACCATTGCTTCCAAAAAAGGCTTATCTCCCCGTTTCCAGCTGTTTAGTGACATTTGGGATGATGTGTGATGAAAAAGTCAAGAATTTAACCATTTCTTCCAAAAAAGGCTTATCTCCCTGTTTCCAGCGCTTTTCTGACACTTGGGCTGACATGTGATGAAAAAGTCAGAAATCTTAATCAATGCTTCCAAAAAAGGCTTATCTCCCCGTTTCCAGCTGTTTAGTGACATTTGGGATGATGTGTGATGAAAAATTCAAGAATTTAACCTTTTCTTCCAAAAAAAGGCAGATCTCCCTGTTTCCAGCGCTTTTCTGACACTGCAGCTGATATGTGATGAAAAAGTCAAAATGTTAACCATTGCTTCCAAAAAAGGCTTATCTCCCCGTTTCCAGCTGTTTAGTGACATTTGGGATGATGTGTGATGAAAAATTCAAGAATATAACCTTTTCTTCCAAAAAAAGGCAGATCTCCCTGTTTCCAGCGCTTTTCTGACACTTAGGCTGACATGTGATGAAAAAGTCAGAAATCTTAATCAATGCTTCCAAAAAAGGCTTATCTCCCCGTTTCCAGCTGTTTAGTGACATTTGGGATGATGTGTGATGAAAAATTCAAGAATTTAACCATTTCTTCCAAAAAAGGCTTATCTCCCTGTTTCCAGCGCTTTTCTGACACTTGGGCTGACATGTGATGAAAAAGTCAGAAATCTTACTCAATGCTTCCAAAAAAGGCTTATCTCCCCGTTTCCAGCTGTTTAGTGACATTTGGGATGATGTGAGATGAAAAATTCAAGAATTTAACCTTTTCTTCCAAAAAAAGGCAGATCTCCCTGTTTCCAGCGCTTTTCTGACACTGGAGCTGATATGTGATGAAAAAGTCAAAATGTTAACCATTGCTTCCAAAAAAGGCTTATCTCCCCGTTTCCAGCTGTTTAGTGACATTTGGGATGATGTGTGATGAAAAATTCAAGAATTTAACCATTTCTTCCAAAAAAGGCTTATCTCCCTGTTTCCAGCGCTTTTCTGACACTTGGGCTGACATGTGATGAAAAAGTCAGAAATCTTAATCAATGCTTCCAAAAAAGGCTTATCTCCCCGTTTCCAGCTGTTTAGTGACATTTGGGATGATGTGTGATGAAAAATTCAAGAATTTAACCTTTTCTTCCAAAAAAGGCTTATCTCCCTGTTTCCAGCGCTTTTCTGACACTTGGGCTGACATGTGATGAAAAAGTCAGAAATCTTAATCAATGCTTCCAAAAAAGGCTTATCTCCCCGTTTCCAGCTGTTTAGTGACATTTGGGATGATGTGTGATGAAAAATTCAAGAATTTAACCTTTTCTTCCAAAAAAAGGCATATCTCCCTGTTTCCAGCGCTTTTCTGACACTGGAGCTGATATGTGATGAAAAAGTCAAAATGTTAACGATTGCTTCCAAAAAAGGCTTATCTCCCCGTTTCCAGCTGTTTAGTGACATTTGGGATGATGTGTGATGAAAAATTCAAGAATATAACCTTTTCTTCCAAAAAAAGGCAGATCTCCCTGTTTCCAGCGCTTTTCTGACACTTGGGTCTGACATGTGATGAAAAAGTCAGAAATCTTAATCAATGCTTCCAAAAAAGGCTTATCTCCCCGTTTCCAGCTGTTTAGTGACATTTGGGATGATGTGTGATGAAAAATTCAAGAATTTAACCATTTCTTCCAAAAAAGGCTTATCTCCCTGTTTCCAGCGCTTTTCTGACACTTGGGCTGACATGTGATGAAAAAGTCAGAAATCTTACTCAATGCTTCCAAAAAAGGCTTATCTCCCCGTTTCCAGCTGTTTAGTGACATTTGGGATGATGTGTGATGAAAAATTCAAGAATTTAACCATTTCTTCCAAAAAAGGCAGATCTCCCTGTTTCCAGCGCTTTTCTGACACTTGGGCTGACATGTGATGAAAAAGTCAGAAATCTTAATCAATGCTTCCAAAAAAGGCTTATCTCCCCGTTTCCAGCTGTTTAGTGACATTTGGGATGATGTGTGATGAAAAATTCAAGAATTTAACCTTTTCTTCCAAAAAAGGCTTATCTCCCTGTTTCCAGCGCTTTTCTGACACTTGGGCTGACATGTGATGAAAAAGTCAGAAATCTTAATCAATGCTTCCAAAAAAGGCTTATCTCCCCGTTTCCAGCTGTTTAGTGACATTTGGGATGATGTGTGATGAAAAATTCAAGAATTTAACCTTTTCTTCCAAAAAAAGGCAGATCTCCCTGTTTCCAGCGCTTTTCTGACACTGGAGCTGATATGTGATGAAAAAGTCAAAATGTTAACGATTGCTTCCAAAAAAGGCTTATCTCCCCGTTTCCAGCTGTTTAGTGACATTTGGGATGATGTGTGATGAAAAATTCAAGAATATAACCTTTTCTTCCAAAAAAAGGCAGATCTCCCTGTTTCCAGCGCTTTTCTGACACTTGGGTCTGACATGTGATGAAAAAGTCAGAAATCTTAATCAATGCTTCCAAAAAAGGCTTATCTCCCCGTTTCCAGCTGTTTAGTGACATTTGGGATGATGTGTGATGAAAAATTCAAGAATTTAACCATTTCTTCCAAAAAAGGCTTATCTCCCTGTTTCCAGCGCTTTTCTGACACTTGGGCTGACATGTGATGAAAAAGTCAGAAATCTTACTCAATGCTTCCAAAAAAGGCTTATCTCCCCGTTTCCAGCTGTTTAGTGACATTTGGGATGATGTGAGATGAAAAATTCAAGAATTTAACCTTTTCTTCCAAAAAAAGGCAGATCTCCCTGTTTCCAGCGCTTTTCTGACACTGGAGCTGATATGTGATGAAAAAGTCAAAATGTTAACCATTGCTTCCAAAAAAGGCTTATCTCCCCGTTTCCAGCTGTTTAGTGACATTTGGGATGATGTGTGATGAAAAATTCAAGAATCTAACCATTTCTTCCAAAAAAAGGCAGATCTCCCTGTTTCCAGCGCTTTTCTGACACTTGGGCTGACATGTGATGAAAAAGTCAGAAATCTTAATCAATGCTTCCAAAAAAGGCTTATCTCCCCGTTTCCAGCTGTTTAGTGACATTTGGGATGATGTGTGATGAAAAATTCAAGAATTTAACCATTTCTTCCAAAAAAGGCTTATCTCCCTGTTTCCAGCGATTTTCTGACACTTGGGCTGACATGTGATGAAAAAGTCAGAAATCTTAATCAATGCTTCCAAAAAAGGCTTATCTCCCCGTTTCCAGCTGTTTAGTGACATTTGGGATGATGTGTGATGAAAAATTCAAGAATTTAACCATTTCTTCCAAAAAAGGCTTATCTCCCTGTTTCCAGCGCTTTTCTGACACTTGGGCTGACATGTGATGAAAAAGTCAGAAATCTTACTCAATGCTTCCAAAAAAGGCTTATCTCCCCGTTTCCAGCTGTTTAGTGACATTTGGGATGATGTGAGATGAAAAATTCAAGAATTTAACCTTTTCTTCCAAAAAAAGGCAGATCTCCCTGTTTCCAGCGCTTTTCTGACACTGGAGCTGATATGTGATGAAAAAGTTAAAATGTTAACCATTGCTTCCAAAAAAGGCTTATCTCCCCGTTTCCAGCTGTTTAGTGACATTTGGGATGATGTGTGATGAAAAATTCAAAAATTTAACCATTTCTTCCAAAAAAGGCTTATCTCCCTGTTTCCAGCGCTTTTCTGACACTTGGGCTGACATGTGATGAAAAAGTCAGAAATCTTAATCAATGCTTCCAAAAAAGGCTTATCTCCCCGTTTCCACTGTTTAGTGACATTTGGGATGATGTGTGATGAAAAATTCAAGAATATAACCTTTTCTTCCAAAAAAAGGCAGATCTCCCTGTTTCCAGCGCTTTTCTGACACTTGGGCTGATATGTGATGAAAAAGTCAAAATGTTAACCATTGCTTCCAAAAAAGGCTTATCTCCCCGTTTCCAGCTGTTTAGTGACATTTGGGATGATGTGTGATGAAAAATTCAAGAATCTAACCATTTCTTCCAAAAAAAGGCAGATCTCCCTGTTTCCAGCGCTTTTCTGACACTTGGGCTGACATGTGATGAAAAAGTCAGAAATCTTAATCAATGCTTCCAAAAAAGGCTTATCTCCCCGTTTCCAGCTGTTTAGTGACATTTGGGATGATGTGTGATGAAAAATTCAAGAATTTAACCATTTCTTCCAAAAAAGGCTTATCTCCCTGTTTCCAGCGATTTTCTGACACTTGGGCTGACATGTGATGAAAAAGTCAGAAATCTTAATCAATGCTTCCAAAAAAGGCTTATCTCCCCGTTTCCAGCTGTTTAGTGACATTTGGGATGATGTGTGATGAAAAATTCAAGAATTTAACCATTTCTTCCAAAAAAGGCTTATCTCCCTGTTTCCAGCGCTTTTCTGACACTTGGGCTGACATGTGATGAAAAAGTCAGAAATCTTACTCAATGCTTCCAAAAAAGGCTTATCTCCCCGTTTCCAGCTGTTTAGTGACATTTGGGATGATGTGAGATGAAAAATTCAAGAATTTAACCTTTTCTTCCAAAAAAAAGGCAGATCTCCCTGTTTCCAGCGCTTTTCTGACACTGGAGCTGATATGTGATGAAAAAGTTAAAATGTTAACCATTGCTTCCAAAAAAGGCTTATCTCCCCGTTTCCAGCTGTTTAGTGACATTTGGGATGATGTGTGATGAAAAATTCAAAAATTTAACCATTTCTTCCAAAAAAGGCTTATCTCCCTGTTTCCAGCGCTTTTCTGACACTTGGGCTGACATGTGATGAAAAAGTCAGAAATCTTAATCAATGCTTCCAAAAAAGGCTTATCTCCCCGTTTCCAGCTGTTTAGTGACATTTGGGATGATGTGTGATGAAAAATTCAAGAATATAACCTTTTCTTCCAAAAAAAGGCAGATCTCCCTGTTTCCAGCGCTTTTCTGACACTTGGGCTGACATGTGATGAAAAAGTCAGAAATCTTAATCAATGCTTCCAAAAAAGGCTTATCTCCCCGTTTCCAGCTGTTTAGTGACATTTGGGATGATGTGAGATGAAAAATTCAAGACTTTAACATTTTCTTCCAAAAAAAGGCAGATCTCCCTGTTTCCAGCGCTTTTCTGACACTGGAGCTGATATGTGATGAAAAAGTCAAAATGTTAACCATTGCTTCCAAAAAAGGCTTATCTCCCCGTTTCCAGCTGTTTAGTGACATTTGGGATGATGTGTGATGAAAAATTCAAGAATTTAACCATTTCTTCCAAAAAAGGCTTATCTCCCTGTTTCCAGCGCTTTTCTGACACTTGGGCTGTCATGTGATGAAAAGTCAGAAATCTTAATCAATGCTTCCAAAAAAGGCTTATCTCCCCGTTTCCAGCTGTTTAGTGACATTTGGGATGATGTGTGGTGAAAAATTCAAGAATTTAACCTTTTCTTCCAAAAAAGGCTTATCTCCCTGTTTCCAGCGCTTTTCTGACACTTGGGCTGACATGTGATGAAAAAGTCAGAAATCTTAATCAATGCTTCCAAAAAAGGCTTATCTCCCCGTTTCCAGCTGTTTAGTGACATTTGGGATAATGTGTGATAAAAAATTCAAGAATTTAACCATTTCTTCCAAAAAAAGGCAGATCTCCCTGTTTCCAGCGCTTTTCTGACACTGGAGCTGATATGTGATGAAAAAGTCAAAATGTTAACCATTGCTTCCAAAAAAGGCTTATCTCCCCGTTTCCAGCTGTTTAGTGACATTTGGGATGATGTGTGATGAAAAAGTCAAGAATTTAACCATTTCTTCCAAAAAAGGCTTATCTCCCTGTTTCCAGCGCTTTTCTGACACTTGGGCTGACATGTGATGAAAAAGTCAGAAATCTTAATCAATGCTTCCAAAAAAAGGCTTATCTCCCCGTTTCCAGCTGTTTAGTGACATTTGGGATGATGTGTGATGAAAAATTCAAGAATTTAACCTTTTCTTCCAAAAAAAGGCAGATCTCCCTGTTTCCAGCGCTTTTCTGACACTGCAGCTGATATGTGATGAAAAAGTCAAAATGTTAACCATTGCTTCCAAAAAAGGCTTATCTCCCCGTTTCCAGCTGTTTAGTGACATTTGGGATGATGTGTGATGAAAAATTCAAGAATATAACCTTTTCTTCCAAAAAAAGGCAGATCTCCCTGTTTCCAGCGCTTTTCTGACACTTAGGCTGACATGTGATGAAAAAGTCAGAAATCTTAATCAATGCTTCCAAAAAAGGCTTATCTCCCCGTTTCCAGCTGTTTAGTGACATTTGGGATGATGTGTGATGAAAAATTCAAGAATTTAACCATTTCTTCCAAAAAAGGCTTATCTCCCTGTTTCCAGCGCTTTTCTGACACTTTGGCTGACATGTGATGAAAAAGTCAGAAATCTTAATCAATGCTTCCAAAAAAGGCTTATCTCCCCGTTTCCAGCTGTTTAGTGACATTTGGGATGATGTGTGATGAAAAATTCAAGAATTTAACCTTTTCTTCCAAAAAAGGCTTATCTCCCTGTTTCCAGCGCTTTTCTGACACTTGGGCTGACATGTGATGAAAAAGTCAGAAATCTTAATCAATGCTTCCAAAAAAGGCTTATCTCCCCGTTTCCAGCTGTTTAGTGACATTTGGGATGATGTGTGATGAAAAATTCAAGAATTTAACCTTTTCTTCCAAAAAAAGGCAGATCTCCCTGTTTCCAGCGCTTTTCTGACACTGGAGCTGATATGTGATGAAAAAGTCAAAATGTTAACGATTGCTTCCAAAAAAGGCTTATCTCCCCGTTTCCAGCTGTTTAGTGACATTGGGGATGATGTGTGATGAAAAATTCAAGAATATAACCTTTTCTTCCAAAAAAAGGCAGATCTCCCTGTTTCCAGCGCTTTTCTGACACTTGGGTCTGACATGTGATGAAAAAGTCAGAAATCTTAATCAATGCTTCCAAAAAAGGCTTATCTCCCCGTTTCCAGCTGTTTAGTGACATTTGGGATGATGTGTGATGAAAAATTCAAGAATTTAACCATTTCTTCCAAAAAAGGCTTATCTCCCTGTTTCCAGCGCTTTTCTGACACTTGGGCTGACATGTGATGAAAAAGTCAGAAATCTTACTCAATGCTTCCAAAAAGGCTTATCTCCCCGTTTCCAGCTGTTTAGTGACATTTGGGATGATGTGAGATGAAAAATTCAAGAATTTAACCTTTTCTTCCAAAAAAAGGCAGATCTCCCTGTTTCCAGCGCTTTTCTGACACTGGAGCTGATATGTGATGAAAAAGTCAAAATGTTAACCATTGCTTCCAAAAAAGGCTTATCTCCCCGTTTCCAGCTGTTTAGTGACATTTGGGATGATGTGTGATGAAAAATTCAAGAATCTAACCATTTCTTCCAAAAAAAGGCAGATCTCCCTGTTTCCAGCGCTTTTCTGACACTTGGGCTGACATGTGATGAAAAAGTCAGAAATCTTAATCAATGCTTCCAAAAAAGGCTTATCTCCCCGTTTCCAGCTGTTTAGTGACATTTGGGATGATGTGTGATGAAAAATTCAAGAATTTAACCATTTCTTCCAAAAAAGGCTTATCTCCCTGTTTCCAGCGATTTTCTGACACTTGGGCTGACATGTGATGAAAAAGTCAGAAATCTTAATCAATGCTTCCAAAAAAGGCTTATCTCCCCGTTTCCAGCTGTTTAGTGACATTTGGGATGATGTGTGATGAAAAATTCAAGAATTTAACCATTTCTTCCAAAAAAGGCTTATCTCCCTGTTTCCAGCGCTTTTCTGACACTTGGGCTGACATGTGATGAAAAAGTCAGAAATCTTACTCAATGCTTCCAAAAAAGGCTTATCTCCCCGTTTCCAGCTGTTTAGTGACATTTGGGATGATGTGAGATGAAAAATTCAAGAATTTAACCTTTTCTTCCAAAAAAAGGCAGATCTCCCTGTTTCCAGCGCTTTTCTGACACTGGAGCTGATATGTGATGAAAAAGTCAAAATGTTAACCATTGCTTCCAAAAAAGGCTTATCTCCCCGTTTCCAGCTGTTTAGTGACATTTGGGATGATGTGTGATGAAAAATTCAAGAATTTAACCTTTTCTTCCAAAAAAAGGCAGATCTCCCTGTTTCCAGCGCTATTCTGACACTGGAGCTGATATGTGATGAAAAAGTCAAAATGTTAACGATTGCTTCCAAAAAAGGCTTATCTCCCCGTTTCCAGCTGTTTAGTGACATTTGGGATGATGTGTGATGAAAAATTCAAGAATATAACCTTTTCTTCCAAAAAAAGGCAGATCTCCCTGTTTCCAGCGCTTTTCTGACACTTGGGCTGACATGTGATGAAAAAGTCAGAAATCTTAATCAATGCTTCCAAAAAAGGCTTATCTCCCCGTTTCCAGCTGTTTAGTGACATTTGGGATGATGTGTGATGAAAAATTCAAGAATTTAACCTTTTCTTCCAAAAAAGGCTTATCTCCCTGTTTCCAGCGCTTTTCTGACACTTGGGCTGACATGTGATGAAAAAGTCAGAAATCTTAATCAATGCTTCCAAAAAAGGCTTATCTCCCCGTTTCCAGCTGTTTAGTGACATTTGGGATGATGTGTGATGAAAAATTCAAGAATTTAACCTATTCTTCCAAAAAAAGGCAGATCTCCCTGTTTCCAGCGCTTTTCTGACACTGGAGCTGATATGTGATGAAAAAGTCAAAATGTTAACGATTGCTTCCAAAAAAGGCTTATCTCCCCGTTTCCAGCTGTTTAGTGACATTTGGGATGATGTGTGATGAAAAATTCAAGAATTTAGTCATTTCTTCCAAAAAAGGCTTATCTCCCTGTTTCCAGCGCTTTTCTGACACTTGGGCTGACATGTGATGAAAAAGTCAGAAATCTTAATCAATGCTTCCAAAAAAGGCTTATCTCCCCGTTTCCAGCTGTTTAGTGACATTTGGGATGATGTGTGATGAAAAATTCAAGAATTTAACCATTTCTTCCAAAAAAGGCTTATCTCCCTGTTTCCAGCGCTTTTCTGACACTTGGGCTGACATGTGATGAAAAAGTCAGAAATCTTAATCAATGCTTCCAAAAAAGGCTTATCTCCCCGTTTCCAGCTGTTTAGTGACATTTTGGATGATGTGTGATGAAAAATTCAAGAATTTAACCTTTTCTTCCAAAAAAAGGCAGATCTCCCTGTTTCCAGCGCTATTCTGACACTGGAGCTGATATGTGATGAAAAAGTCAAAATGTTAACGATTGCTTCCAAAAAAGGCTTATCTCCCCGTTTCCAGCTGTTTAGTGACATTTGGGATGATGTGTGATGAAAAATTCAAGAATTTAACCATTTCTTCCAAAAAAGGCTTATATCCCTGTTTCCAGCGCTTTTCTGACACTTGGGCTGACATGTGATGAAAAAGTCAGAAATCTTACTCAATGCTTCCAAAAAAAGGCTTATCTCCCCGTTTCCAGCTGTTTAGTGACATTTGGGATGATGTGAGATGAAAAATTCAAGAATTTAACCTTTTCTTCCAAAAAAAGGCAGATCTCCCTGTTTCCAGCGCTTTTCTGACACTGGAGCTGATATGTGATGAAAAAGTTAAAATGTTAACCATTGCTTCCAAAAAAGGCTTATCTCCCCGTTTCCAGCTGTTTAGTGACATTTGGGATGATGTGTGATGAAAAATTCAAGAATTTAACCATTTCTTCCAAAAAAGGCTTATCTCCCTGTTTCCAGCGCTTTTCTGACACTGGAGCTGATATGTGATGAAAAAGTCAAAATGTTAACCATTGCTTCCAAAAAAGGCTTATCTCCCCGTTTCCAGCTGTTTAGTGACATTTGGGATGATGTGAGATGAAAAATTCAAGAATTTAACCTTTTCTTCCAAAAAAAGGCAGATCTCCCTGTTTCCAGCGCTTTTCTGACACTTGGGCTGACATGTGATGAAAAAGTCAGAAATCTTAATCAATGCTTCCAAAAAAGGCTTATCTCCCCGTTTCCAGCTGTTTAGTGACATTTGGGATGATGTGTGATGAAAAATTCAAGAATTTAACCATTTCTTCCAAAAAAGGCTTATCTCCCTGTTTCCAGCGCTTTTCTGACACTTGGGCTGACATGTGATGAAAAAGTCAGAAATCTTAATCAATGCTTCCAAAAAAGGCTTATCTCCCCGTTTCCAGCTGTTTAGTGACATTTGGGATGATGTGTGATGAAAAATTCAAGAATTTAACCATTTCTTCCAAAAAAGGCTTATCTCCCTGTTTCCAGCGCTTTTCTGACACTTGGGCTGACATGTGATGAAAAAGTCAGAAATCTTAATCAATGCTTCCAAAAAAGGCTTATCTCCCCGTTTCCAGCTGTTTAGTGACATTTGGGATGATGTGTGATGAAAAATTCAAGAATTTAACCTTTTCTTCCAAAAAAAGGCAGATCTCCCTGTTTCCAGCGCTTTTCTGACACTTGGGCTGACATGTGATGAAAAAGTCAGAAATCTTAATCAATGCTTCCAAAAAAGGCTTATCTCCCCGTTTCCAGCTGTTTAGTGACATTTGGGATGATGTGTGATGAAAAATTCAAGAATTTAACCATTTCTTCCAAAAAAGGCTCATCTCCCTGTTTCCAGCGCTTTTCTGACACTTGGGCTGACATGTGATGAAAAAGTAAGAAATCTTAATCAATGCTTCCAAAAAAGGCTTATCTCCCCGTTTCCAGCTGTTTAGTGACATTTGGGATGATGTGTGATGAAAAATTCAAGAATTTAACCATTTCTTCCAAAAAAGGCATATCTCCCTGTTTCCAGCGCTTTTCTGACACTTGGGCTGACACGTGATGAAAAAGTCCGAAATCTTAATCAATGCTTCCAAAAAAGGCTTATCTCCCCGTTTCCAGCTGTTTTGTGACATTTGGGATGATGTGTGATGAAAAATTCAAGAATTTAACCATTTCTTCCAAAAAAGGCTTATCTCCCTGTTTCCAGCGCTTTTCTGACACTTAGACTGACATGTGATGAAAAAGTCAAAATGTTAACCATTGCTTCCAAAAAAGGCTTATCTCCCCGTTTCCAGCTGTTTAGTGACATTTGGGATGATGTGTGATGAAAAATTCAAGAATATAACCTTTTCTTACAAAAAAAGGCAGATCTCCCTGTTTCCAGCGCTTTTCTGACACTTGGGCTGACATGTGATGAAAAAGTCAGAAATCTTAATCAATGCTTCCAAAAAAGGCTTATCTCCCCGTTTCCAGCTGTTTAGTGACATTTGGGATGATGTGTGATGAAAAATTCAAGAATTTAACCATTTCTTCCAAAAAAGGCTTATCTCCCTGTCTCCAGCGCTTTTCTGACACTTGGGCTGACATGTGATGAAAAAGTCAGAAATCTTAATCAATGCTTCCAAAAAAGGCTTATCTCCCCGTTTCCAGCTGTTTAGTGACATTTGGGATGATGTGTGATGAAAAAGTCAAGAATTTAACCATTTCTTCCAAAAAAGGCTTATCTCCCTGTTTCCAGCGATTTTCTGACACTTGGGCTGACATGTGATGAAAAAGTCAGAAATCTTAATCAATGCTTCCAAAAAAGGCTTATCTCCCCGTTTCCAGCTGTTTAGTGACATTTGGGATGATGTGTGATGAAAAATTCAAGAATTTAACCATTTCTTCCAAAAAAGGCTTATCTCCCTGTTTCCAGCGCTTTTCTGACACTTGGGCTGACATGTGATGAAAAAGTCAGAAATCTTACTCAATGCTTCCAAAAAAAGGCTTATCTCCCCGTTTCCAGCTGTTTAGTGACATTTGGGATGATGTGAGATGAAAAATTCAAGAATTTAACCTTTTCTTCCAAAAAAAGGCAGATCTCCCTGTTTCCAGCGCTTTTCTGACACTGGAGCTGATATGTGATGAAAAAGTTAAAATGTTAACCATTGCTTCCAAAAAAGGCTTATCTCCCCGTTTCCAGCTGTTTAGTGACATTTGGGATGATGTGTGATGAAAAATTCAAGAATTTAACCATTTCTTCCAAAAAAGGCTTATCTCCCTGTTTCCAGCGCTTTTCTGACACTGGAGCTGATATGTGATGAAAAAGTCAAAATGTTAACCATTGCTTCCAAAAAAGGCTTATCTCCCCGTTTCCAGCTGTTTAGTGACATTTGGGATGATGTGAGATGAAAAATTCAAGAATTTAACCTTTTCTTCCAAAAAAAGGCAGATCTCCCTGTTTCCAGCGCTTTTCTGACACTTGGGCTGACATGTGATGAAAAAGTCAGAAATCTTAATCAATGCTTCCAAAAAAGGCTTATCTCCCCGTTTCCAGCTGTTTAGTGACATTTGGGATGATGTGTGATGAAAAATTCAAGAATTTAACCATTTCTTCCAAAAAAGGCTTATCTCCCTGTTTCCAGCGCTTTTCTGACACTTGGGCTGACATGTGATGAAAAAGTAAGAAATCTTAATCAATGCTTCCAAAAAAGGCTTATATCCCCGTTTCCAGCTGTTTAGTGACATTTGGGATGATGTGTGATGAAAAATTCAAGAATTTAACCATTTCTTCCAAAAAAGGCATATCTCCCTGTTTCCAGCGCTTTTCTGACACTTGGGCTGACACGTGATGAAAAAGTCAGAAATCTTAATCAATGCTTCCAAAAAAGGCTTATCTCCCCGTTTCCAGCTGTTTAGTGACATTTGGGATGATGTGTGATGAAAAATTCAAGAATTTAACCTTTTCTTCCAAAAAAAGGCAGATCTCCCTGTTTCCAGCGCTATTCTGACACTGGAGCTGATATGTGATGAAAAAGTCAAAATGTTAACGATTGCTTCCAAAAAAGGCTTATCTCCCCGTTTCCAGCTGTTTAGTGACATTTGGGATGATGTGTGATGAAAAATTCAAGAATATAACCTTTTCTTCCAAAAAAAGGCAGATCTCCCTGTTTCCAGCGCTTTTCTGACACTTGGGCTGACATGTGATGAAAAAGTCAGAAATCTTAATCAATGCTTCCAAAAAAGGCTTATCTCCGCGTTTCCAGCTGTTTAGTGACATTTGGGATGATGTGTGATGAAAAATTCAAGAATTTAACCATTTCTTCCAAAAAAGGCTTATTTCCCTGTTTCCAGCGCTTTTCTGACACTTTGGCTGACATGTGATGAAAAAGTCAGAAATCTTAATCAATGCTTCCAAAAAAGGCTTATCTCCCCGTTTCCAGCTGTTTAGTGACATTTGGGATGATGTGTGATGAAAAATTCAAGAATTTAACCTTTTCTTCCAAAAAAAGGCAGATCTCCCTGTTTCCAGCGCTTTTCTGACACTGGAGCTGATATGTGATGAAAAAGTCAAAATGTTAACCATTGCTTCCAAAAAAGGCTTATCTCCCCGTTTCCAGCTGTTTAGTGACATTTGGGATGATGTGTGATGAAAAATTCAAGAATATAACCTTTTCTTCCAAAAAAAGGCAGATCTCCCTGTTTCCAGCGCTTTTCTGACACTTGGGCTGACATGTGATGAAAAAGTCAGAAATCTTAATCAATGCTTCCACAAAAGGCTTATCTCCCCGTTTCCAGCTGTTTAGTGACATTTGGGATGATGTGTGATGAAAAATTCAAGAATTTAACCATTTCTTCCAAAAAAGGCTTATCTCCCTGTTTCCAGCGCTTTTCTGACACTTGGGCTGACATGTGATGAAAAAGTCAGAAATCTTACTCAATGCTTCCAAAAAAGGCTTATCTCCCCGTTTCCAGCTGTTTAGTGACATTTGGGATGATGTGAGATGAAAAATTCAAAAATTTAACCTTTTCTTCCAAAAAAAGGCAGATCTCCCTGTTTCCAGCGCTTTTCTGACACTGGAGATGATATGTGATGAAAAAGTTAAAATGTTAACCATTGCTTCCAAAAAAGGCTTATCTAACCGTTTCCAGCTGTTTAGTGACATTTGGGATGATGTGTGATGAAAAATTCAAGAATTTAACCATTTCTTCCAAAAAAGGCTTATCTCCCTGTTTCCAGCGCTTTTCTGACACTGGAGCTGATATGTGATGAAAAAGTCAAAATGTTAACCATTGCTTCCAAAAAAGGCTTATCTCCCCGTTTCCAGCTGTTTAGTGACATTTGGGATGATGTGAGATGAAAAATTCAAGAATTTAACCTTTTCTTCCAAAAAAAGGCAGATCTCCCTGTTTCCAGCGCTTTTCTGACACTTGGGCTGACATGTGATGAAAAAGTCAGAAATCTTAATCAATGCTTCCAAAAAAGGCTTATCTCCCCGTTTCCAGCTGTTTAGTGACATTTGGGATGATGTGTGATGAAAAATTCAAGAATTTAACCATTTCTTCCAAAAAAGGCTTATCTCCCTGTTTCCAGCACTTTTCTGACACTTGGGCTGACATGTGATGAAAAAGTCAAAATGTTAACCATTGCTTCCAAAAAAGGCTTATCTCCCCGTTTCCAGCTGTTTAGTGACATTTGGGATGATGTGTGATGAAAAAGTCAAGAATTTAACCATTTCTTCCAAAAAAGGCTTATCTCCCTGTTTCCAGCGATTTTCTGACACTTGGGCTGACATGTGATGAAAAAGTCAGAAATCTTAATCAATGCTTCCAAAAAAGGCTTATCTCCCCGTTTCCAGCTGTTTAGTGACATTTGGGATGATGTGTGATGAAAAATTCAAGAATTTAACCATTTCTTCCAAAAAAGGCTTATATCCCTGTTTCCAGCGCTTTTCTGACACTTGGGCTGACATGTGATGAAAAAGTCAGAAATCTTACTCAATGCTTCCAAAAAAAGGCTTATCTCCCCGTTTCCAGCTGTTTAGTGACATTTGGGATGATGTGAGATGAAAAATTCAAGAATTTAACCTTTTCTTCCAAAAAAAGGCAGATCTCCCTGTTTCCAGCGCTTTTCTGACACTGGAGCTGATATGTGATGAAAAAGTTAAAATGTTAACCATTGCTTCCAAAAAAGGCTTATCTCCCCGTTTCCAGCTGTTTAGTGACATTTGGGATGATGTGTGATGAAAAATTCAAGAATTTAACCATTTCTTCCAAAAAAGGCTTATCTCCCTGTTTCCAGCGCTTTTCTGACACTGGAGCTGATATGTGATGAAAAAGTCAAAATGTTAACCATTGCTTCCAAAAAAGGCTTATCTCCCCGTTTCCAGCTGTTTAGTGACATTTGGGATGATGTGAGATGAAAAATTCAAGAATTTAACCTTTTCTTCCAAAAAAAGGCAGATCTCCCTGTTTCCAGCGCTTTTCTGACACTTGGGCTGACATGTGATGAAAAAGTCAGAAATCTTAATCAATGCTTCCAAAAAAGGCTTATCTCCCCGTTTCCAGCTGTTTAGTGACATTTGGGATGATGTGTGATGAAAAATTCAAGAATTTAACCATTTCTTCCAAAAAAGGCTTATCTCCCTGTTTCCAGCGCTTTTCTGACACTTGGGCTGACATGTGATGAAAAAGTCAGAAATCTTAATCAATGCTTCCAAAAAAGGCTTATCTCCCCGTTTCCAGCTGTTTAGTGACATTTGGGATGATGTGTGATGAAAAATTCAAGAATTTAACCATTTCTTCCAAAAAAGGCTTATCTCCCTGTTTCCAGCGCTTTTCTGACACTTGGGCTGACATGTGATGAAAAAGTCAGAAATCTTAATCAATGCTTCCAAAAAAGGCTTATCTCCCCGTTTCCAGCTGTTTAGTGACATTTGGGATGATGTGTGATGAAAAATTCAAGAATTTAACCTTTTCTTCCAAAAAAAGGCAGATCTCCCTGTTTCCAGCGCTTTTCTGACACTGGAGCTGATATGTGATGAAAAAGTCAAAATGTTAACCATTGCTTCCAAAAAAGGCTTATCTCCCCGTTTCCAGCTGTTTAGTGACATTTGGGATGATGTGTGATGAAAAATTCAAGAATATAACCTTTTCTTCCAAAAAAAGGCAGATCTCCCTGTTTCCAGCGCTTTTCTGACACTTGGGCTGACATGTGATGAAAAAGTCAGAAATCTTAATCAATGCTTCCAAAAAAGGCTTATCTCCCCGTTTCCAGCTGTTTAGTGACATTTGGGATGATGTGTGATGAAAAATTCAAGAATTTAACCTATTCTTCCAAAAAAAGGCAGATCTCCCTGTTTCCAGCGCTTTTCTGACACTGGAGCTGATATGTGATGAAAAAGTCAAAATGTTAACGATTGCTTCCAAAAAAGGCTTATCTCCCCGTTTCCAGCTGTTTAGTGACATTTGGGATGATGTGTGATGAAAAATTCAAGAATTTAGTCATTTCTTCCAAAAAAGGCTTATCTCCCTGTTTCCAGCGCTTTTCTGACACTTGGGCTGACATGTGATGAAAAAGTCAGAAATCTTAATCAATGCTTCCAAAAAAGGCTTATCTCCCCGTTTCCAGCTGTTTAGTGACATTTGGGATGATGTGTGATGAAAAATTCAAGAATTTAACCATTTCTTCCAAAAAAGGCTTATCTCCCTGTTTCCAGCGCTTTTCTGACACTTGGGCTGACATGTGATGAAAAAGTCAGAAATCTTAATCAATGCTTCCAAAAAAGGCTTATCTCCCCGTTTCCAGCTGTTTAGTGACATTTTGGATGATGTGTGATGAAAAATTCAAGAATTTAACCTTTTCTTCCAAAAAAAGGCAGATCTCCCTGTTTCCAGCGCTATTCTGACACTGGAGCTGATATGTGATGAAAAAGTCAAAATGTTAACGATTGCTTCCAAAAAAGGCTTATCTCCCCGTTTCCAGCTGTTTAGTGACATTTGGGATGATGTGTGATGAAAAATTCAAGAATTTAACCATTTCTTCCAAAAAAGGCTTATATCCCTGTTTCCAGCGCTTTTCTGACACTTGGGCTGACATGTGATGAAAAAGTCAGAAATCTTACTCAATGCTTCCAAAAAAAGGCTTATCTCCCCGTTTCCAGCTGTTTAGTGACATTTGGGATGATGTGAGATGAAAAATTCAAGAATTTAACCTTTTCTTCCAAAAAAAGGCAGATCTCCCTGTTTCCAGCGCTTTTCTGACACTGGAGCTGATATGTGATGAAAAAGTTAAAATGTTAACCATTGCTTCCAAAAAAGGCTTATCTCCCCGTTTCCAGCTGTTTAGTGACATTTGGGATGATGTGTGATGAAAAATTCAAGAATTTAACCATTTCTTCCAAAAAAGGCTTATCTCCCTGTTTCCAGCGCTTTTCTGACACTGGAGCTGATATGTGATGAAAAAGTCAAAATGTTAACCATTGCTTCCAAAAAAGGCTTATCTCCCCGTTTCCAGCTGTTTAGTGACATTTGGGATGATGTGAGATGAAAAATTCAAGAATTTAACCTTTTCTTCCAAAAAAAGGCAGATCTCCCTGTTTCCAGCGCTTTTCTGACACTTGGGCTGACATGTGATGAAAAAGTCAGAAATCTTAATCAATGCTTCCAAAAAAGGCTTATCTCCCCGTTTCCAGCTGTTTAGTGACATTTGGGATGATGTGTGATGAAAAATTCAAGAATTTAACCATTTCTTCCAAAAAAGGCTTATCTCCCTGTTTCCAGCGCTTTTCTGACACTTGGGCTGACATGTGATGAAAAAGTCAGAAATCTTAATCAATGCTTCCAAAAAAGGCTTATCTCCCCGTTTCCAGCTGTTTAGTGACATTTGGGATGATGTGTGATGAAAAATTCAAGAATTTAACCATTTCTTCCAAAAAAGGCTTATCTCCCTGTTTCCAGCGCTTTTCTGACACTTGGGCTGACATGTGATGAAAAAGTCAGAAATCTTAATCAATGCTTCCAAAAAAGGCTTATCTCCCCGTTTCCAGCTGTTTAGTGACATTTGGGATGATGTGTGATGAAAAATTCAAGAATTTAACCTTTTCTTCCAAAAAAAGGCAGATCTCCCTGTTTCCAGCGCTTTTCTGACACTTGGGCTGACATGTGATGAAAAAGTCAGAAATCTTAATCAATGCTTCCAAAAAAGGCTTATCTCCCCGTTTCCAGCTGTTTAGTGACATTTGGGATGATGTGTGATGAAAAATTCAAGAATTTAACCATTTCTTCCAAAAAAGGCTCATCTCCCTGTTTCCAGCGCTTTTCTGACACTTGGGCTGACATGTGATGAAAAAGTAAGAAATCTTAATCAATGCTTCCAAAAAAGGCTTATCTCCCCGTTTCCAGCTGTTTAGTGACATTTGGGATGATGTGTGATGAAAAATTCAAGAATTTAACCATTTCTTCCAAAAAAGGCATATCTCCCTGTTTCCAGCGCTTTTCTGACACTTGGGCTGACACGTGATGAAAAAGTCCGAAATCTTAATCAATGCTTCCAAAAAAGGCTTATCTCCCCGTTTCCAGCTGTTTTGTGACATTTGGGATGATGTGTGATGAAAAATTCAAGAATTTAACCATTTCTTCCAAAAAAGGCTTATCTCCCTGTTTCCAGCGCTTTTCTGACACTTAGACTGACATGTGATGAAAAAGTCAAAATGTTAACCATTGCTTCCAAAAAAGGCTTATCTCCCCGTTTCCAGCTGTTTAGTGACATTTGGGATGATGTGTGATGAAAAATTCAAGAATATAACCTTTTCTTACAAAAAAAGGCAGATCTCCCTGTTTCCAGCGCTTTTCTGACACTTGGGCTGACATGTGATGAAAAAGTCAGAAATCTTAATCAATGCTTCCAAAAAAGGCTTATCTCCCCGTTTCCAGCTGTTTAGTGACATTTGGGATGATGTGTGATGAAAAATTCAAGAATTTAACCATTTCTTCCAAAAAAGGCTTATCTCCCTGTCTCCAGCGCTTTTCTGACACTTGGGCTGACATGTGATGAAAAAGTCAGAAATCTTAATCAATGCTTCCAAAAAAGGCTTATCTCCCCGTTTCCAGCTGTTTAGTGACATTTGGGATGATGTGTGATGAAAAAGTCAAGAATTTAACCATTTCTTCCAAAAAAGGCTTATCTCCCTGTTTCCAGCGATTTTCTGACACTTGGGCTGACATGTGATGAAAAAGTCAGAAATCTTAATCAATGCTTCCAAAAAAGGCTTATCTCCCCGTTTCCAGCTGTTTAGTGACATTTGGGATGATGTGTGATGAAAAATTCAAGAATTTAACCATTTCTTCCAAAAAAGGCTTATCTCCCTGTTTCCAGCGCTTTTCTGACACTTGGGCTGACATGTGATGAAAAAGTCAGAAATCTTACTCAATGCTTCCAAAAAAAGGCTTATCTCCCCGTTTCCAGCTGTTTAGTGACATTTGGGATGATGTGAGATGAAAAATTCAAGAATTTAACCTTTTCTTCCAAAAAAAGGCAGATCTCCCTGTTTCCAGCGCTTTTCTGACACTGGAGCTGATATGTGATGAAAAAGTTAAAATGTTAACCATTGCTTCCAAAAAAGGCTTATCTCCCCGTTTCCAGCTGTTTAGTGACATTTGGGATGATGTGTGATGAAAAATTCAAGAATTTAACCATTTCTTCCAAAAAAGGCTTATCTCCCTGTTTCCAGCGCTTTTCTGACACTGGAGCTGATATGTGATGAAAAAGTCAAAATGTTAACCATTGCTTCCAAAAAAGGCTTATCTCCCCGTTTCCAGCTGTTTAGTGACATTTGGGATGATGTGAGATGAAAAATTCAAGAATTTAACCTTTTCTTCCAAAAAAAGGCAGATCTCCCTGTTTCCAGCGCTTTTCTGACACTTGGGCTGACATGTGATGAAAAAGTCAGAAATCTTAATCAATGCTTCCAAAAAAGGCTTATCTCCCCGTTTCCAGCTGTTTAGTGACATTTGGGATGATGTGTGATGAAAAATTCAAGAATTTAACCATTTCTTCCAAAAAAGGCTTATCTCCCTGTTTCCAGCGCTTTTCTGACACTTGGGCTGACATGTGATGAAAAAGTAAGAAATCTTAATCAATGCTTCCAAAAAAGGCTTATATCCCCGTTTCCAGCTGTTTAGTGACATTTGGGATGATGTGTGATGAAAAATTCAAGAATTTAACCATTTCTTCCAAAAAAGGCATATCTCCCTGTTTCCAGCGCTTTTCTGACACTTGGGCTGACACGTGATGAAAAAGTCAGAAATCTTAATCAATGCTTCCAAAAAAGGCTTATCTCCCCGTTTCCAGCTGTTTAGTGACATTTGGGATGATGTGTGATGAAAAATTCAAGAATTTAACCTTTTCTTCCAAAAAAAGGCAGATCTCCCTGTTTCCAGCGCTATTCTGACACTGGAGCTGATATGTGATGAAAAAGTCAAAATGTTAACGATTGCTTCCAAAAAAGGCTTATCTCCCCGTTTCCAGCTGTTTAGTGACATTTGGGATGATGTGTGATGAAAAATTCAAGAATATAACCTTTTCTTCCAAAAAAAGGCAGATCTCCCTGTTTCCAGCGCTTTTCTGACACTTGGGCTGACATGTGATGAAAAAGTCAGAAATCTTAATCAATGCTTCCAAAAAAGGCTTATCTCCGCGTTTCCAGCTGTTTAGTGACATTTGGGATGATGTGTGATGAAAAATTCAAGAATTTAACCATTTCTTCCAAAAAAGGCTTATTTCCCTGTTTCCAGCGCTTTTCTGACACTTTGGCTGACATGTGATGAAAAAGTCAGAAATCTTAATCAATGCTTCCAAAAAAGGCTTATCTCCCCGTTTCCAGCTGTTTAGTGACATTTGGGATGATGTGTGATGAAAAATTCAAGAATTTAACCTTTTCTTCCAAAAAAAGGCAGATCTCCCTGTTTCCAGCGCTTTTCTGACACTGGAGCTGATATGTGATGAAAAAGTCAAAATGTTAACCATTGCTTCCAAAAAAGGCTTATCTCCCCGTTTCCAGCTGTTTAGTGACATTTGGGATGATGTGTGATGAAAAATTCAAGAATATAACCTTTTCTTCCAAAAAAAGGCAGATCTCCCTGTTTCCAGCGCTTTTCTGACACTTGGGCTGACATGTGATGAAAAAGTCAGAAATCTTAATCAATGCTTCCACAAAAGGCTTATCTCCCCGTTTCCAGCTGTTTAGTGACATTTGGGATGATGTGTGATGAAAAATTCAAGAATTTAACCATTTCTTCCAAAAAAGGCTTATCTCCCTGTTTCCAGCGCTTTTCTGACACTTGGGCTGACATGTGATGAAAAAGTCAGAAATCTTACTCAATGCTTCCAAAAAAGGCTTATCTCCCCGTTTCCAGCTGTTTAGTGACATTTGGGATGATGTGAGATGAAAAATTCAAAAATTTAACCTTTTCTTCCAAAAAAAGGCAGATCTCCCTGTTTCCAGCGCTTTTCTGACACTGGAGATGATATGTGATGAAAAAGTTAAAATGTTAACCATTGCTTCCAAAAAAGGCTTATCTAACCGTTTCCAGCTGTTTAGTGACATTTGGGATGATGTGTGATGAAAAATTCAAGAATTTAACCATTTCTTCCAAAAAAGGCTTATCTCCCTGTTTCCAGCGCTTTTCTGACACTGGAGCTGATATGTGATGAAAAAGTCAAAATGTTAACCATTGCTTCCAAAAAAGGCTTATCTCCCCGTTTCCAGCTGTTTAGTGACATTTGGGATGATGTGAGATGAAAAATTCAAGAATTTAACCTTTTCTTCCAAAAAAAGGCAGATCTCCCTGTTTCCAGCGCTTTTCTGACACTTGGGCTGACATGTGATGAAAAAGTCAGAAATCTTAATCAATGCTTCCAAAAAAGGCTTATCTCCCCGTTTCCAGCTGTTTAGTGACATTTGGGATGATGTGTGATGAAAAATTCAAGAATTTAACCATTTCTTCCAAAAAAGGCTTATCTCCCTGTTTCCAGCACTTTTCTGACACTTGGGCTGACATGTGATGAAAAAGTCAAAATGTTAACCATTGCTTCCAAAAAAGGCTTATCTCCCCGTTTCCAGCTGTTTAGTGACATTTGGGATGATGTGTGATGAAAAAGTCAAGAATTTAACCATTTCTTCCAAAAAAGGCTTATCTCCCTGTTTCCAGCGATTTTCTGACACTTGGGCTGACATGTGATGAAAAAGTCAGAAATCTTAATCAATGCTTCCAAAAAAGGCTTATCTCCCCGTTTCCAGCTGTTTAGTGACATTTGGGATGATGTGTGATGAAAAATTCAAGAATTTAACCATTTCTTCCAAAAAAGGCTTATATCCCTGTTTCCAGCGCTTTTCTGACACTTGGGCTGACATGTGATGAAAAAGTCAGAAATCTTACTCAATGCTTCCAAAAAAAGGCTTATCTCCCCGTTTCCAGCTGTTTAGTGACATTTGGGATGATGTGAGATGAAAAATTCAAGAATTTAACCTTTTCTTCCAAAAAAAGGCAGATCTCCCTGTTTCCAGCGCTTTTCTGACACTGGAGCTGATATGTGATGAAAAAGTTAAAATGTTAACCATTGCTTCCAAAAAAGGCTTATCTCCCCGTTTCCAGCTGTTTAGTGACATTTGGGATGATGTGTGATGAAAAATTCAAGAATTTAACCATTTCTTCCAAAAAAGGCTTATCTCCCTGTTTCCAGCGCTTTTCTGACACTGGAGCTGATATGTGATGAAAAAGTCAAAATGTTAACCATTGCTTCCAAAAAAGGCTTATCTCCCCGTTTCCAGCTGTTTAGTGACATTTGGGATGATGTGAGATGAAAAATTCAAGAATTTAACCTTTTCTTCCAAAAAAAGGCAGATCTCCCTGTTTCCAGCGCTTTTCTGACACTTGGGCTGACATGTGATGAAAAAGTCAGAAATCTTAATCAATGCTTCCAAAAAAGGCTTATCTCCCCGTTTCCAGCTGTTTAGTGACATTTGGGATGATGTGTGATGAAAAATTCAAGAATTTAACCATTTCTTCCAAAAAAGGCTTATCTCCCTGTTTCCAGCGCTTTTCTGACACTTGGGCTGACATGTGATGAAAAAGTCAGAAATCTTAATCAATGCTTCCAAAAAAGGCTTATCTCCCCGTTTCCAGCTGTTTAGTGACATTTGGGATGATGTGTGATGAAAAATTCAAGAATTTAACCATTTCTTCCAAAAAAGGCTTATCTCCCTGTTTCCAGCGCTTTTCTGACACTTGGGCTGACATGTGATGAAAAAGTCAGAAATCTTAATCAATGCTTCCAAAAAAGGCTTATCTCCCCGTTTCCAGCTGTTTAGTGACATTTGGGATGATGTGTGATGAAAAATTCAAGAATTTAACCTTTTCTTCCAAAAAAAGGCAGATCTCCCTGTTTCCAGCGCTTTTCTGACACTGGAGCTGATATGTGATGAAAAAGTCAAAATGTTAACCATTGCTTCCAAAAAAGGCTTATCTCCCCGTTTCCAGCTGTTTAGTGACATTTGGGATGATGTGTGATGAAAAATTCAAGAATATAACCTTTTCTTCCAAAAAAAGGCAGATCTCCCTGTTTCCAGCGCTTTTCTGACACTTGGGCTGACATGTGATGAAAAAGTCAGAAATCTTAATCAATGCTTCCAAAAAAGGCTTATCTCCCCGTTTCCAGCTGTTTAGTGACATTTGGGATGATGTGTGATGAAAAATTCAAGAATATAACCTTTTCTTCCAAAAAAAGGCAGATCTCCCTGTTTCCAGCGCTTTTCTGACACTTGGGCTGACATGTGATGAAAAAGTCAGAAATCTTAATCAATGCTTCCAAAAAAGGCTTATCTCCCCGTTTCCAGCTGTTTAGTGACATTTGGGATGATGTGTGATGAAAAATTCAAGAATTTAACCATTTCTTCCAAAAAAGGCTTATCTCCCTGTTTCCAGCGATTTTCTGACACTTGGGCTGACATGTGATGAAAAAGTCAGAAATCTTAATCAATGCTTCCAAAAAAGGCTTATCTCCCCGTTTCCAGCTGTTTAGTGACATTTGGGATGATGTGTGATGAAAAATTCAAGAATTTAACCATTTCTTCCAAAAAAGGCTTATCTCCCTGTTTCCAGCGCTTTTCTGACACTTGGGCTGACATGTGATGAAAAAGTCAGAAATCTTACTCAATGCTTCCAAAAAAGGCTTATCTCCCCGTTTCCAGCTGTTTAGTGACATTTGGGATGATGTGAGATGAAAAATTCAAGAATTTAACCTTTTCTTCCAAAAAAAGGCAGATCTCCCTGTTTCCAGCGCTTTTCTGACACTGGAGCTGATATGTGATGAAAAAGTTAAAATGTTAACCATTGCTTCCAAAAAAGGCTTATCTCCCCGTTTCCAGCTGTTTAGTGACATTTGGGATGATGTGTGATGAAAAATTCAAGAATTTAACCATTTCTTCCAAAAAAGGCTTATCTCCCTGTTTCCAGCGCTTTTCTGACACTGGAGCTGATATGTGATGAAAAAGTCAAAATGTTAACCATTGCTTCCAAAAAAGGCTTATCTCCCCGTTTCCAGCTGTTTAGTGACATTTGGGATGATGTGAGATGAAAAATTCAAGAATTTAACCTTTTCTTCCAAAAAAAGGCAGATCTCCCTGTTTCCAGCGCTTTTCTGACACTTGGGCTGACATGTGATGAAAAAGTCAGAAATCTTAATCAATGCTTCCAAAAAAGGCTTATCTCCCCGTTTCCAGCTGTTTAGTGACATTTGGGATGATGTGTGATGAAAAATTCAAGAATTTAACCATTTCTTCCAAAAAAGGCTTGTCTCCCTGTTTCCAGCACTTTTCTGACACTTGGGCTGACATGTGATGAAAAAGTCAAAATGTTAACCATTGCTTCCAAAAAAGGCTTATCTCCCCGTTTCCAGCTGTTTAGTGACATTTGGGATGATGTGTGATGAAAAAGTCAAGAATTTAACCATTTCTTCCAAAAAAGGCTTATCTCCCTGTTTCCAGCGATTTTCTGACACTTGGGCTGACATGTGATGAAAAAGTCAGAAATCTTAATCAATGCTTCCAAAAAAGGCTTATCTCCCCGTTTCCAGCTGTTTAGTGACATTTGGGATGATGTGTGATGAAAAATTCAAGAATTTAACCATTTCTTCCAAAAAAGGCTTATCTCCCTGTTTCCAGCGCTTTTCTGACACTTGGGCTGACATGTGATGAAAAAGTCAGAAATCTTACTCAATGCTTCCAAAAAAAGGCTTATCTCCCCGTTTCCAGCTGTTTAGTGACATTTGGGATGATGTGAGATGAAAAATTCAAGAATTTAACCTTTTCTTCCAAAAAAAGGCAGATCTCCCTGTTTCCAGCGCTTTTCTGACACTGGAGCTGATATGTGATGAAAAAGTTAAAATGTTAACCATTGTTTCCAAAAAAGGCTTATCTCCCCGTTTCCAGCTGTTTAGTGACATTTGGGATGATGTGTGATGAAAAATTCAAGAATTTAACCATTTCTTCCAAAAAAGGCTTATCTCCCTGTTTCCAGCGCTTTTCTGACACTGGAGCTGATATGTGATGAAAAAGTCAAAATGTTAACCATTGCTTCCAAAAAAGGCTTATCTCCCCGTTTCCAGCTGTTTAGTGACATTTGGGATGATGTGAGATGAAAAATTCAAGAATTTAACCTTTTCTTCCAAAAAAAGGCAGATCTCCCTGTTTCCAGCGCTTTTCTGACACTTGGGCTGACATGTGATGAAAAAGTCAGAAATCTTAATCAATGCTTCCAAAAAAGGCTTATCTCCCCGTTTCCAGCTGTTTAGTGACATTTGGGATGATGTGTGATGAAAAATTCAAGAATTTAACCATTTCTTCCAAAAAAGGCTTATCTCCCTGTTTCCAGCGATTTTCTGACACTTGGGCTGACATGTGATGAAAAAGTCAGAAATCTTAATCAATGCTTCCAAAAAAGGCTTATCTCCCCGTTTCCAGCTGTTTAGTGACATTTGGGATGATGTGTGATGAAAAATTCAAGAATTTAACCATTTCTTCCAAAAAAGGCTTATCTCCCTGTTTCCAGCGCTTTTCTGACACTTGGGCTGACATGTGATGAAAAAGTCAGAAATCTTACTCAATGCTTCCAAAAAAGGCTTATCTCCCCGTTTCCAGCTGTTTAGTGACATTTGGGATGATGTGAGATGAAAAATTCAAGAATTTAACCTTTTCTTCCAAAAAAAGGCAGATCTCCCTGTTTCCAGCGCTTTTCTGACACTGGAGCTGATATGTGATGAAAAAGTTAAAATGTTAACCATTGCTTCCAAAAAAGGCTTATCTCCCCGTTTCCAGCTGTTTAGTGACATTTGGGATGATGTGTGATGAAAAATTCAAGAATTTAACCATTTCTTCCAAAAAAGGCTTATCTCCCTGTTTCCAGCGCTTTTCTGACACTGGAGCTGATATGTGATGAAAAAGTCAAAATGTTAACCATTGCTTCCAAAAAAGGCTTATCTCCCCGTTTCCAGCTGTTTAGTGACATTTGGGATGATGTGAGATGAAAAATTCAAGAATTTAACCTTTTCTTCCAAAAAAAGGCAGATCTCCCTGTTTCCAGCGCTTTTCTGACACTTGGGCTGACATGTGATGAAAAAGTCAGAAATCTTAATCAATGCTTCCAAAAAAGGCTTATCTCCCCGTTTCCAGCTGTTTAGTGACATTTGGGATGATGTGTGATGAAAAATTCAAGAATTTAACCATTTCTTCCAAAAAAGGCTTATCTCCCTGTTTCCAGCACTTTTCTGACACTTGGGCTGACATGTGATGAAAAAGTCAAAATGTTAACCATTGCTTCCAAAAAAGGCTTATCTCCCCGTTTCCAGCTGTTTAGTGACATTTGGGATGATGTGTGATGAAAAAGTCAAGAATTTAACCATTTCTTCCAAAAAAGGCTTATCTCCCTGTTTCCAGCGATTTTCTGACACTTGGGCTGACATGTGATGAAAAAGTCAGAAATCTTAATCAATGCTTCCAAAAAAGGCTTATCTCCCCGTTTCCAGCTGTTTAGTGACATTTGGGATGATGTGTGATGAAAAATTCAAGAATTTAACCATTTCTTCCAAAAAAGGCTTATCTCCCTGTTTCCAGCGCTTTTCTGACACTTGGGCTGACATGTGATGAAAAAGTCAGAAATCTTACTCAATGCTTCCAAAAAAAGGCTTATCTCCCCGTTTCCAGCTGTTTAGTGACATTTGGGATGATGTGAGATGAAAAATTCAAGAATTTAACCTTTTCTTCCAAAAAAAGGCAGATCTCCCTGTTTCCAGCGCTTTTCTGACACTGGAGCTGATATGTGATGAAAAAGTTAAAATGTTAACCATTGTTTCCAAAAAAGGCTTATCTCCCCGTTTCCAGCTGTTTAGTGACATTTGGGATGATGTGTGATGAAAAATTCAAGAATTTAACCATTTCTTCCAAAAAAGGCTTATCTCCCTGTTTCCAGCGCTTTTCTGACACTGGAGCTGATATGTGATGAAAAAGTCAAAATGTTAACCATTGCTTCCAAAAAAGGCTTATCTCCCCGTTTCCAGCTGTTTAGTGACATTTGGGATGATGTGAGATGAAAAATTCAAGAATTTAACCTTTTCTTCCAAAAAAAGGCAGATCTCCCTGTTTCCAGCGCTTTTCTGACACTTGGGCTGACATGTGATGAAAAAGTCAGAAATCTTAATCAATGCTTCCAAAAAAGGCTTATCTCCCCGTTTCCAGCTGTTTAGTGACATTTGGGATGATGTGTGATGAAAAATTCAAGAATTTAACCATTTCTTCCAAAAAAGGCTTATCTCCCTGTTTCCAGCGCTTTTCTGACACTTGGGCTGACATGTGATGAAAAAGTCAGAAATCTTAATCAATGCTTCCAAAAAAGGCTTATCTCCCCGTTTCCAGCTGTTTAGTGACATTTGGGATGATGTGTGATGAAAAATTCAAGAATTTAACCATTTCTTCCAAAAAAGGCTTATCTCCCTGTTTCCAGCGATTTTCTGACACTTGGGCTGACATGTGATGAAAAAGTCAGAAATCTTAATCAATGCTTCCAAAAAAGGCTTATCTCCCCGTTTCCAGCTGTTTAGTGACATTTGGGATGATGTGTGATGAAAAATTCAAGAATTTAACCATTTCTTCCAAAAAAGGCTTATCTCCCTGTTTCCAGCGCTTTTCTGACACTTGGGCTGACATGTGATGAAAAAGTCAGAAATCTTACTCAATGCTTCCAAAAAAGGCTTATCTCCCCGTTTCCAGCTGTTTAGTGACATTTGGGATGATGTGAGATGAAAAATTCAAGAATTTAACCTTTTCTTCCAAAAAAAGGCAGATCTCCCTGTTTCCAGCGCTTTTCTGACACTGGAGCTGATATGTGATGAAAAAGTTAAAATGTTAACCATTGCTTCCAAAAAAGGCTTATCTCCCCGTTTCCAGCTGTTTAGTGACATTTGGGATGATGTGTGATGAAAAATTCAAGAATTTAACCATTTCTTCCAAAAAAGGCTTATCTCCCTGTTTCCAGCGCTTTTCTGACACTGGAGCTGATATGTGATGAAAAAGTCAAAATGTTAACCATTGCTTCCAAAAAAGGCTTATCTCCCCGTTTCCAGCTGTTTAGTGACATTTGGGATGATGTGAGATGAAAAATTCAAGAATTTAACCTTTTCTTCCAAAAAAAGGCAGATCTCCCTGTTTCCAGCGCTTTTCTGACACTTGGGCTGACATGTGATGAAAAAGTCAGAAATCTTAATCAATGCTTCCAAAAAAGGCTTATCTCCCCGTTTCCAGCTGTTTAGTGACATTTGGGATGATGTGTGATGAAAAATTCAAGAATTTAACCATTTCTTCCAAAAAAGGCTTATCTCCCTGTTTCCAGCACTTTTCTGACACTTGGGCTGACATGTGATGAAAAAGTCAAAATGTTAACCATTGCTTCCAAAAAAGGCTTATCTCCCCGTTTCCAGCTGTTTAGTGACATTTGGGATGATGTGTGATGAAAAAGTCAAGAATTTAACCATTTCTTCCAAAAAAGGCTTATCTCCCTGTTTCCAGCGATTTTCTGACACTTGGGCTGACATGTGATGAAAGAGTCAGAAATCTTAATCAATGCTTCCAAAAAAGGCTTATCTCCCCGTTTCCAGCTGTTTAGTGACATTTGGGATGATGTGTGATGAAAAATTCAAGAATATAACCTTTTCTTCCAAAAAAAGGCAGATCTCCCTGTTTCCAGCGCTTTTCTGACACTTGGGCTGACATGTGATGAAAAAGTCAGAAATCTTAATCAATGCTTCCAAAAAAGGCTTATCTCCCCGTTTCCAGCTGTTTAGTGACATTTGGGATGATGTGTGATGAAAAATTCAAGAATTTAACCATTTCTTCCAAAAAAGGCTTATCTCCCTGTTTCCAGCGCTTTTCTGACACTTGGGCTGACATGTGATGAAAAAGTCAGAAATCTTAATCAATGCTTCCAAAAAAGGCTTATCTCCCCGTTTCCAGCTGTTTAGTGACATTTGGGATGATGTGTGATGAAAAATTCAAGAATTTAACCATTTCTTCCAAAAAAGGCATATCTCCCTGTTTCCAGCGCTTTTCTGACACTTGGGCTGACACGTGATGAAAAAGTCAGAAATCTTAATCAATGCTTCCAAAAAAGGCTTATCTCCCCGTTTCCAGCTGTTTAGTGACATTTGGGATGATGTGTGATGAAAAATTCAAGAATTTAACCTTTTCTTCCAAAAAAAGGCAGATCTCCCTGTTTCCAGCGCTATTCTGACACTGGAGCTGATATGTGATGAAAAAGTCAAAATGTTAACGATTGCTTCCAAAAAAGGCTTATCTCCCCGTTTCCAGCTGTTTAGTGACATTTGGGATGATGTGTGATTAAAAATTCAAGAATATAACCTTTTCTTCCAAAAAAAGGCAGATCTCCCTGTTTCCAGCGCTTTTCTGACACTTGGGCTGACATGTGATGAAAAAGTCAGAAATCTTAATCAATGCTTCCAAAAAAGGCTTATCTCCCCGTTTCCAGCTGTTTAGTGACATTTGGGATGATGTGTGATGAAAAATTCAAGAATTTAACCATTTCTTCCAAAAAAGGCTTATCTCCCTGTTTCCAGCGCTTTTCTGACACTTGGGCTGACATGTGATGAAAAAGTAAGAAATCTTAATCAATGCTTCCAAAAAAGGCTTATCTCCCCGTTTCCAGCTGTTTAGTGACATTTGGGATGATGTGTGATGAAAAATTCAAGAATTTAACCATTTCTTCCAAAAAAGGCATATCTCCCTGTTTCCAGCGCTTTTCTGACACTTGGGCTGACACGTGATGAAAAAGTCAGAAATCTTAATCAATGCTTCCAAAAAAGGCTTATCTCCCCGTTTCCAGCTGTTTAGTGACATTTGGGATGATGTGTGATGAAAAATTCAAGAATTTAACCTTTTCTTCCAAAAAAAGGCAGATCTCCCTGTTTCCAGCGCTATTCTGACACTGGAGCTGATATGTGATGAAAAAGTCAAAATGTTAACGATTGCTTCCAAAAAAGGCTTATCTCCCCGTTTCCAGCTGTTTAGTGACATTTGGGATGATGTGTGATTAAAAATTCAAGAATATAACCTTTTCTTCCAAAAAAAGGCAGATCTCCCTGTTTCCAGCGCTTTTCTGACACTTGGGCTGACATGTGATGAAAAAGTCAGAAATCTTAATCAATGCTTCCAAAAAAGGCTTATCTCCGCGTTTCCAGCTGTTTAGTGACATTTGGGATGATGTGTGATGAAAAATTCAAGAATTTAACCATTTCTTCCAAAAAAGGCTTATCTCCCTGTTTCCAGCGCTTTTCTGACACTTGGGCTGACATGTGATGAAAAAGTCAGAAATCTTACTCAATGCTTCCAAAAAAGGCTTATCTCCCCGTTTCCAGCTGTTTAGTGACATTTGGGATGATGTGAGATGAAAAATTCAAGAATTTAACCTTTTCTTCCAAAAAAAGGCAGATCTCCCTGTTTCCAGCGCTTTTCTGACACTGGAGCTGATATGTGATGAAAAAGTTAAAATGTTAACCATTGCTTCCAAAAAAGGCTTATCTCCCCGTTTCCAGCTGTTTAGTGACATTTGGGATGATGTGTGATGAAAAATTCAAGAATTTAACCATTTCTTCCAAAAAAGGCTTATCTCCCTGTTTCCAGCGCTTTTCTGACACTGGAGCTGATATGTGATGAAAAAGTCAAAATGTTAACCATTGCTTCCAAAAAAGGCTTATCTCCCCGTTTCCAGCTGTTTAGTGACATTTGGGATGATGTGAGATGAAAAATTCAAGAATTTAACCTTTTCTTCCAAAAAAAGGCAGATCTCCCTGTTTCCAGCGCTTTTCTGACACTTGGGCTGACATGTGATGAAAAAGTCAGAAATCTTAATCAATGCTTCCAAAAAAGGCTTATCTCCCCGTTTCCAGCTGTTTAGTGACATTTGGGATGATGTGTGATGAAAAATTCAAGAATTTAACCATTTCTTCCAAAAAAGGCTTGTCTCCCTGTTTCCAGCACTTTTCTGACACTTGGGCTGACATGTGATGAAAAAGTCAAAATGTTAACCATTGCTTCCAAAAAAGGCTTATCTCCCCGTTTCCAGCTGTTTAGTGACATTTGGGATGATGTGTGATGAAAAAGTCAAGAATTTAACCATTTCTTCCAAAAAAGGCTTATCTCCCTGTTTCCAGCGATTTTCTGACACTTGGGCTGACATGTGATGAAAAAGTCAGAAATCTTAATCAATGCTTCCAAAAAAGGCTTATCTCCCCGTTTCCAGCTGTTTAGTGACATTTGGGATGATGTGTGATGAAAAATTCAAGAATTTAACCATTTCTTCCAAAAAAGGCTTATCTCCCTGTTTCCAGCGCTTTTCTGACACTTGGGCTGACATGTGATGAAAAAGTCAGAAATCTTACTCAATGCTTCCAAAAAAAGGCTTATCTCCCCGTTTCCAGCTGTTTAGTGACATTTGGGATGATGTGAGATGAAAAATTCAAGAATTTAACCTTTTCTTCCAAAAAAAGGCAGATCTCCCTGTTTCCAGCGCTTTTCTGACACTGGAGCTGATATGTGATGAAAAAGTTAAAATGTTAACCATTGTTTCCAAAAAAGGCTTATCTCCCCGTTTCCAGCTGTTTAGTGACATTTGGGATGATGTGTGATGAAAAATTCAAGAATTTAACCATTTCTTCCAAAAAAGGCTTATCTCCCTGTTTCCAGCGCTTTTCTGACACTGGAGCTGATATGTGATGAAAAAGTCAAAATGTTAACCATTGCTTCCAAAAAAGGCTTATCTCCCCGTTTCCAGCTGTTTAGTGACATTTGGGATGATGTGAGATGAAAAATTCAAGAATTTAACCTTTTCTTCCAAAAAAAGGCAGATCTCCCTGTTTCCAGCGCTTTTCTGACACTTGGGCTGACATGTGATGAAAAAGTCAGAAATCTTAATCAATGCTTCCAAAAAAGGCTTATCTCCCCGTTTCCAGCTGTTTAGTGACATTTGGGATGATGTGTGATGAAAAATTCAAGAATTTAACCATTTCTTCCAAAAAAGGCTTATCTCCCTGTTTCCAGCGATTTTCTGACACTTGGGCTGACATGTGATGAAAAAGTCAGAAATCTTAATCAATGCTTCCAAAAAAGGCTTATCTCCCCGTTTCCAGCTGTTTAGTGACATTTGGGATGATGTGTGATGAAAAATTCAAGAATTTAACCATTTCTTCCAAAAAAGGCTTATCTCCCTGTTTCCAGCGCTTTTCTGACACTTGGGCTGACATGTGATGAAAAAGTCAGAAATCTTACTCAATGCTTCCAAAAAAGGCTTATCTCCCCGTTTCCAGCTGTTTAGTGACATTTGGGATGATGTGAGATGAAAAATTCAAGAATTTAACCTTTTCTTCCAAAAAAAGGCAGATCTCCCTGTTTCCAGCGCTTTTCTGACACTGGAGCTGATATGTGATGAAAAAGTTAAAATGTTAACCATTGCTTCCAAAAAAGGCTTATCTCCCCGTTTCCAGCTGTTTAGTGACATTTGGGATGATGTGTGATGAAAAATTCAAGAATTTAACCATTTCTTCCAAAAAAGGCTTATCTCCCTGTTTCCAGCGCTTTTCTGACACTGGAGCTGATATGTGATGAAAAAGTCAAAATGTTAACCATTGCTTCCAAAAAAGGCTTATCTCCCCGTTTCCAGCTGTTTAGTGACATTTGGGATGATGTGAGATGAAAAATTCAAGAATTTAACCTTTTCTTCCAAAAAAAGGCAGATCTCCCTGTTTCCAGCGCTTTTCTGACACTTGGGCTGACATGTGATGAAAAAGTCAGAAATCTTAATCAATGCTTCCAAAAAAGGCTTATCTCCCCGTTTCCAGCTGTTTAGTGACATTTGGGATGATGTGTGATGAAAAATTCAAGAATTTAACCATTTCTTCCAAAAAAGGCTTATCTCCCTGTTTCCAGCACTTTTCTGACACTTGGGCTGACATGTGATGAAAAAGTCAAAATGTTAACCATTGCTTCCAAAAAAGGCTTATCTCCCCGTTTCCAGCTGTTTAGTGACATTTGGGATGATGTGTGATGAAAAAGTCAAGAATTTAACCATTTCTTCCAAAAAAGGCTTATCTCCCTGTTTCCAGCGATTTTCTGACACTTGGGCTGACATGTGATGAAAAAGTCAGAAATCTTAATCAATGCTTCCAAAAAAGGCTTATCTCCCCGTTTCCAGCTGTTTAGTGACATTTGGGATGATGTGTGATGAAAAATTCAAGAATTTAACCATTTCTTCCAAAAAAGGCTTATCTCCCTGTTTCCAGCGCTTTTCTGACACTTGGGCTGACATGTGATGAAAAAGTCAGAAATCTTACTCAATGCTTCCAAAAAAAGGCTTATCTCCCCGTTTCCAGCTGTTTAGTGACATTTGGGATGATGTGAGATGAAAAATTCAAGAATTTAACCTTTTCTTCCAAAAAAAGGCAGATCTCCCTGTTTCCAGCGCTTTTCTGACACTGGAGCTGATATGTGATGAAAAAGTTAAAATGTTAACCATTGTTTCCAAAAAAGGCTTATCTCCCCGTTTCCAGCTGTTTAGTGACATTTGGGATGATGTGTGATGAAAAATTCAAGAATTTAACCATTTCTTCCAAAAAAGGCTTATCTCCCTGTTTCCAGCGCTTTTCTGACACTGGAGCTGATATGTGATGAAAAAGTCAAAATGTTAACCATTGCTTCCAAAAAAGGCTTATCTCCCCGTTTCCAGCTGTTTAGTGACATTTGGGATGATGTGAGATGAAAAATTCAAGAATTTAACCTTTTCTTCCAAAAAAAGGCAGATCTCCCTGTTTCCAGCGCTTTTCTGACACTTGGGCTGACATGTGATGAAAAAGTCAGAAATCTTAATCAATGCTTCCAAAAAAGGCTTATCTCCCCGTTTCCAGCTGTTTAGTGACATTTGGGATGATGTGTGATGAAAAATTCAAGAATTTAACCATTTCTTCCAAAAAAGGCTTATCTCCCTGTTTCCAGCGCTTTTCTGACACTTGGGCTGACATGTGATGAAAAAGTCAGAAATCTTAATCAATGCTTCCAAAAAAGGCTTATCTCCCCGTTTCCAGCTGTTTAGTGACATTTGGGATGATGTGTGATGAAAAATTCAAGAATTTAACCATTTCTTCCAAAAAAGGCTTATCTCCCTGTTTCCAGCGATTTTCTGACACTTGGGCTGACATGTGATGAAAAAGTCAGAAATCTTAATCAATGCTTCCAAAAAAGGCTTATCTCCCCGTTTCCAGCTGTTTAGTGACATTTGGGATGATGTGTGATGAAAAATTCAAGAATTTAACCATTTCTTCCAAAAAAGGCTTATCTCCCTGTTTCCAGCGCTTTTCTGACACTTGGGCTGACATGTGATGAAAAAGTCAGAAATCTTACTCAATGCTTCCAAAAAAGGCTTATCTCCCCGTTTCCAGCTGTTTAGTGACATTTGGGATGATGTGAGATGAAAAATTCAAGAATTTAACCTTTTCTTCCAAAAAAAGGCAGATCTCCCTGTTTCCAGCGCTTTTCTGACACTGGAGCTGATATGTGATGAAAAAGTTAAAATGTTAACCATTGCTTCCAAAAAAGGCTTATCTCCCCGTTTCCAGCTGTTTAGTGACATTTGGGATGATGTGTGATGAAAAATTCAAGAATTTAACCATTTCTTCCAAAAAAGGCTTATCTCCCTGTTTCCAGCGCTTTTCTGACACTGGAGCTGATATGTGATGAAAAAGTCAAAATGTTAACCATTGCTTCCAAAAAAGGCTTATCTCCCCGTTTCCAGCTGTTTAGTGACATTTGGGATGATGTGAGATGAAAAATTCAAGAATTTAACCTTTTCTTCCAAAAAAAGGCAGATCTCCCTGTTTCCAGCGCTTTTCTGACACTTGGGCTGACATGTGATGAAAAAGTCAGAAATCTTAATCAATGCTTCCAAAAAAGGCTTATCTCCCCGTTTCCAGCTGTTTAGTGACATTTGGGATGATGTGTGATGAAAAATTCAAGAATTTAACCATTTCTTCCAAAAAAGGCTTATCTCCCTGTTTCCAGCACTTTTCTGACACTTGGGCTGACATGTGATGAAAAAGTCAAAATGTTAACCATTGCTTCCAAAAAAGGCTTATCTCCCCGTTTCCAGCTGTTTAGTGACATTTGGGATGATGTGTGATGAAAAAGTCAAGAATTTAACCATTTCTTCCAAAAAAGGCTTATCTCCCTGTTTCCAGCGATTTTCTGACACTTGGGCTGACATGTGATGAAAGAGTCAGAAATCTTAATCAATGCTTCCAAAAAAGGCTTATCTCCCCGTTTCCAGCTGTTTAGTGACATTTGGGATGATGTGTGATGAAAAATTCAAGAATATAACCTTTTCTTCCAAAAAAAGGCAGATCTCCCTGTTTCCAGCGCTTTTCTGACACTTGGGCTGACATGTGATGAAAAAGTCAGAAATCTTAATCAATGCTTCCAAAAAAGGCTTATCTCCCCGTTTCCAGCTGTTTAGTGACATTTGGGATGATGTGTGATGAAAAATTCAAGAATTTAACCATTTCTTCCAAAAAAGGCTTATCTCCCTGTTTCCAGCGCTTTTCTGACACTTGGGCTGACATGTGATGAAAAAGTCAGAAATCTTAATCAATGCTTCCAAAAAAGGCTTATCTCCCCGTTTCCAGCTGTTTAGTGACATTTGGGATGATGTGTGATGAAAAATTCAAGAATTTAACCATTTCTTCCAAAAAAGGCATATCTCCCTGTTTCCAGCGCTTTTCTGACACTTGGGCTGACACGTGATGAAAAAGTCAGAAATCTTAATCAATGCTTCCAAAAAAGGCTTATCTCCCCGTTTCCAGCTGTTTAGTGACATTTGGGATGATGTGTGATGAAAAATTCAAGAATTTAACCTTTTCTTCCAAAAAAAGGCAGATCTCCCTGTTTCCAGCGCTATTCTGACACTGGAGCTGATATGTGATGAAAAAGTCAAAATGTTAACGATTGCTTCCAAAAAAGGCTTATCTCCCCGTTTCCAGCTGTTTAGTGACATTTGGGATGATGTGTGATTAAAAATTCAAGAATATAACCTTTTCTTCCAAAAAAAGGCAGATCTCCCTGTTTCCAGCGCTTTTCTGACACTTGGGCTGACATGTGATGAAAAAGTCAGAAATCTTAATCAATGCTTCCAAAAAAGGCTTATCTCCCCGTTTCCAGCTGTTTAGTGACATTTGGGATGATGTGTGATGAAAAATTCAAGAATTTAACCATTTCTTCCAAAAAAGGCTTATCTCCCTGTTTCCAGCGCTTTTCTGACACTTGGGCTGACATGTGATGAAAAAGTAAGAAATCTTAATCAATGCTTCCAAAAAAGGCTTATCTCCCCGTTTCCAGCTGTTTAGTGACATTTGGGATGATGTGTGATGAAAAATTCAAGAATTTAACCATTTCTTCCAAAAAAGGCATATCTCCCTGTTTCCAGCGCTTTTCTGACACTTGGGCTGACACGTGATGAAAAAGTCAGAAATCTTAATCAATGCTTCCAAAAAAGGCTTATCTCCCCGTTTCCAGCTGTTTAGTGACATTTGGGATGATGTGTGATGAAAAATTCAAGAATTTAACCTTTTCTTCCAAAAAAAGGCAGATCTCCCTGTTTCCAGCGCTATTCTGACACTGGAGCTGATATGTGATGAAAAAGTCAAAATGTTAACGATTGCTTCCAAAAAAGGCTTATCTCCCCGTTTCCAGCTGTTTAGTGACATTTGGGATGATGTGTGATTAAAAATTCAAGAATATAACCTTTTCTTCCAAAAAAAGGCAGATCTCCCTGTTTCCAGCGCTTTTCTGACACTTGGGCTGACATGTGATGAAAAAGTCAGAAATCTTAATCAATGCTTCCAAAAAAGGCTTATCTCCGCGTTTCCAGCTGTTTAGTGACATTTGGGATGATGTGTGATGAAAAATTCAAGAATTTAACCATTTCTTCCAAAAAAGGCTTATCTCCCTGTTTCCAGCGCTTTTCTGACACTTGGGCTGACATGTGATGAAAAAGTCAGAAATCTTAATCAATGCTTCCAAAAAAGGCTTATCTCCCCGTTTCCAGCTGTTTAGTGACATTTGGGATGATGTGTGATGAAAAATTCAAGAATTTAACCTTTTCTTCCAAAAAAAGGCAGATCTCCCTGTTTCCAGCGCTTTTCTGACACTGGAGCTGATATTTGATGAAAAAGTCAAAATGTTAACCATTGCTTCCAAAAAAGGCTTATCTCCCCGTTTCCAGCTGTTTAGTGACATTTGGGATGATGTGTGATGAAAAATTCAAGAATATAACCTTTTCTTCCAAAAAAAGGCAGATCTCCCTGTTTCCAGCGCTTTTCTGACACTTGGGCTGACATGTGATGAAAAAGTCAGAAATCTTAATCAATGCTTCCAAAAAAGGCTTATCTCCCCGTTTCCAGCTGTTTAGTGACATTTGGGATGATGTGTGATGAAAAATTCAAGAATTTAACCATTTCTTCCAAAAAAGGCTCATCTCCCTGTTTCCAGCGCTTTTCTGACACTTGGGCTGACATGTGATGAAAAAGTAAGAAATCTTAATCAATGCTTCCAAAAAAGGCTTATCTCCCCGTTTCCAGCTGTTTAGTGACATTTGGGATGATGTGTGATGAAAAATTCAAGAATATAACCTTTTCTTCCAAAAAAAGGCAGATCTCCCTGTTTCCAGCGCTTTTCTGACACTTGGGCTGACATGTGATGAAAAAGTCCGAAATCTTAATCAATGCTTCCAAAAAAGGCTTATCTCCCCGTTTCCAGCTGTTTAGTGACATTTGGGATGATGTGTGATGAAAAATTCAAGAATTTAACCATTTCTTCCAAAAAAGGCTTATCTCCCTGTTTCCAGCGCTTTTCTGACACTTAGGCTGACATGTGATGAAAAAGTCAAAATGTTAACCATTGCTTCCAAAAAAGGCTTATCTCCCCGTTTCCAGCTGTTTAGTGACATTTGGGATGATGTGTGATGAAAAATTCAAGAATATAACCTTTTCTTACAAAAAAAGGCAGATCTCCCTGTTTCCAGCGCTTTTCTGACACTTGGGCTGACATGTGATGAAAAAGTCAGAAATCTTAATCAATGCTTCCAAAAAAGGCTTATCTCCCCGTTTCCAGCTGTTTAGTGACATTTGGGATGATGTGTGATGAAAAATTCAAGAATTTAACCATTTCTTCCAAAAAAGGCTTATCTCCCTGTTTCCAGCGCTTTTCTGACACTTGGGCTGACATGTGATGAAAAAGTCAGAAATCTTAATCAATGCTTCCAAAAAAGGCTTATCTCCCCGTTTCCAGCTGTTTAGTGACATTTGGGATGATGTGTGATGAAAAATTCAAGAATTTAACCTTTTCTTCCAAAAAAAGGCAGATCTCCCTGTTTCCAGCGCTTTTCTGACACTTGGGCTGACATGTGATGAAAAAGTCAGAAATCTTAATCAATGCTTCCAAAAAAGGCTTATCTCCCCGTTTCCAGCTGTTTAGTGACATTTGGGATGATGTGTGATGAAAAATTCAAGAATATAACCTTTTCTTCCAAAAAAAGGCAGATCTCCCTGTTTCCAGCGCTTTTCTGACACTTGGGCTGACATGTGATGAAAAAGTCAGAAATCTTAATCAATGCTTCCAAAAAAGGCTTATCTCCCCGTTTCCAGCTGTTTAGTGACATTTGGGATGATGTGTGATGAAAAATTCAAGAATTTAACCATTTCTTCCAAAAAAGGCTTATCTCCCTGTTTCCAGCGCTTTTCTGACACTTGGGCTGACATGTGATGAAAAAGTTAAAATGTTAACCATTGCTTCCAAAAAAGGCTTATCTCCCCGTTTCCAGCTGTTTAGTGACATTTGGAATGATGTGTGATGAAAAATTCAAGAATTTAACCATTTCTTCCAAAAAAGGCTTATCTCCCTGTTTCCAGCGCTTTTCTGACACTGGAGCTGATATGTGATGAAAAAGTCAAAATGTTAACCATTGCTTCCAAAAAAGGCTTATCTCCCCGTTTCCAGCTGTTTAGTGACATTTGGGATGATGTGAGATGAAAAATTCAAGAATTTAACCTTTTCTTCCAAAAAAAGGCAGATCTCCCTGTTTCCAGCGCTTTTCTGACACTTGGGCTGACATGTGATGAAAAAGTCAGAAATCTTAATCAATGCTTCCAAAAAAGGCTTATCTCCCCGTTTCCAGCTGTTTAGTGACATTTGGGATGATGTGTGATGAAAAATTCAAGAATTTAACCATTTCTTCCAAAAAAGGCTTATCTCCCTGTTTCCAGCACTTTTCTGACACTTGGGCTGACATGTGATGAAAAAGTCAAAATGTTAACCATTGCTTCCAAAAAAGGCTTATCTCCCCGTTTCCAGCTGTTTAGTGACATTTGGGATGATGTGTGATGAAAAAGTCAAGAATTTAACCATTTCTTCCAAAAAAGGCTTATCTCCCTGTTTCCAGCGATTTTCTGACACTTGGGCTGACATGTGATGAAAAAGTCAGAAATCTTAATCAATGCTTCCAAAAAAGGCTTATCTCCCCGTTTCCAGCTGTTTATTGACATTTGGGATGATGTGTGATGAAAAATTCAAGAATTTAACCATTTCTTCCAAAAAAGGCTTATCTCCCTGTTTCCAGCGCTTTTCTGACACTTGGGCTGACATGTGATGAAAAAGTCAGAAATCTTACTCAATGCTTCCAAAAAAAGGCTTATCTCCCCGTTTCCAGCTGTTTAGTGACATTTGGTATGATGTGAGATGAAAAATTCAAGAATTTAACCTTTTCTTCCAAAAAAAGGCAGATCTCCCTGTTTCCAGCGCTTTTCTGACACTTGGGCTGACATGTGATGAAAAAGTCAGAAATCTTAATCAATGCTTCCAAAAAAGGCTTATCTCCCCGTTTCCAGCTGTTTAGTGACATTTGGGATGATGTGTGATGAAAAATTCAAGAATTTAACCTTTTCTTCCAAAAAAAGGCAGATCTCCCTGTTTCCAGCGCTTTTCTGATACTGGAGCTGATATGTGATGAAAAAGTCAAAATGTTAACCATTGCTTCCAAAAAAGGCTTATCTCCCCGTTTCCAGCTGTTTAGTGACATTTGGGATGATGTGTGATGAAAAATTCAAGAATATAACCTTTTCTTCCAAAAAAAGGCAGATCTCCCTGTTTCCAGCGCTTTTCTGACACTTGGGCTGACATGTGATGAAAAAGTCAGAAATCTTAATCAATGCTTCCAAAAAAGGCTTATCTCCCCGTTTCCAGCTGTTTAGTGACATTTGGGATGATGTGTGATGAAAAATTCAAGAATATAACCTTTTCTTCCAAAAAAAGGCAGATCTCCCTGTTTCCAGCGCTTTTCTGACACTTGGGCTGACATGTGATGAAAAAGTCAGAAATCTTAATCAATGCTTCCAAAAAAGGCTTATCTCCCCGTTTCCAGCTGTTTAGTGACATTTGGGATGATGTGTGATGAAAAATTCAAGAATTTAACCATTTCTTCCAAAAAAGGCTTATCTCCCTGTTTCCAGCGATTTTCTGACACTTGGGCTGACATGTGATGAAAAAGTCAGAAATCTTAATCAATGCTTCCAAAAAAGGCTTATCTCCCCGTTTCCAGCTGTTTAGTGACATTTGGGATGATGTGTGATGAAAAATTCAAGAATTTAACCATTTCTTCCAAAAAAGGCTTATCTCCCTGTTTCCAGCGCTTTTCTGACACTTGGGCTGACATGTGATGAAAAAGTCAGAAATCTTACTCAATGCTTCCAAAAAAGGCTTATCTCCCCGTTTCCAGCTGTTTAGTGACATTTGGGATGATGTGAGATGAAAAATTCAAGAATTTAACCTTTTCTTCCAAAAAAAGGCAGATCTCCCTGTTTCCAGCGCTTTTCTGACACTGGAGCTGATATGTGATGAAAAAGTTAAAATGTTAACCATTGCTTCCAAAAAAGGCTTATCTCCCCGTTTCCAGCTGTTTAGTGACATTTGGGATGATGTGTGATGAAAAATTCAAGAATTTAACCATTTCTTCCAAAAAAGGCTTATCTCCCTGTTTCCAGCGCTTTTCTGACACTGGAGCTGATATGTGATGAAAAAGTCAAAATGTTAACCATTGCTTCCAAAAAAGGCTTATCTCCCCGTTTCCAGCTGTTTAGTGACATTTGGGATGATGTGAGATGAAAAATTCAAGAATTTAACCTTTTCTTCCAAAAAAAGGCAGATCTCCCTGTTTCCAGCGCTTTTCTGACACTTGGGCTGACATGTGATGAAAAAGTCAGAAATCTTAATCAATGCTTCCAAAAAAGGCTTATCTCCCCGTTTCCAGCTGTTTAGTGACATTTGGGATGATGTGTGATGAAAAATTCAAGAATTTAACCATTTCTTCCAAAAAAGGCTTATCTCCCTGTTTCCAGCACTTTTCTGACACTTGGGCTGACATGTGATGAAAAAGTCAAAATGTTAACCATTGCTTCCAAAAAAGGCTTATCTCCCCGTTTCCAGCTGTTTAGTGACATTTGGGATGATGTGTGATGAAAAAGTCAAGAATTTAACCATTTCTTCCAAAAAAGGCTTATCTCCCTGTTTCCAGCGATTTTCTGACACTTGGGCTGACATGTGATGAAAAAGTCAGAAATCTTAATCAGTGCTTCCAAAAAAGGCTTATCTCCCCGTTTCCAGCTGTTTAGTGACATTTGGGATGATGTGTGATGAAAAATTCAAGAATTTAACCATTTCTTCCAAAAAAGGCTTATCTCCCTGTTTCCAGCGCTTTTCTGACACTTGGGCTGACATGTGATGAAAAAGTCAGAAATCTTACTCAATGCTTCCAAAAAAAGGCTTATCTCCCCGTTTCCAGCTGTTTAGTGACATTTGGGATGATGTGAGATGAAAAATTCAAGAATTTAACCTTTTCTTCCAAAAAAAGGCAGATCTCCCTGTTTCCAGCGCTTTTCTGACACTGGAGCTGATATGTGATGAAAAAGTTAAAATGTTAACCATTGCTTCCAAAAAAGGCTTACCTCCCCGTTTCCAGCTGTTTAGTGACATTTGGGATGATGTGTGATGAAAAATTCAAGAATTTAACCATTTCTTCCAAAAAAGGCTTATCTCCCTGTTTCCAGCGCTTTTCTGACACTGGAGCTGATATGTGATGAAAAAGTCAAAATGTTAACCATTGCTTCCAAAAAAGGCTTATCTCCCCGTTTCCAGCTGTTTAGTGACATTTGGGATGATGTGAGATGAAAAATTCAAGAATTTAACCTTTTCTTCCAAAAAAAGGCAGATCTCCCTGTTTCCAGCGCTTTTCTGACACTTGGGCTGACATGTGATGAAAAAGTCAGAAATCTTAATCAATGCTTCCAAAAAAGGCTTATCTCCCCGTTTCCAGCTGTTTAGTGACATTTGGGATGATGTGTGATGAAAAATTCAAGAATTTAACCATTTCTTCCAAAAAAGGCTTATCTCCCTGTTTCCAGCGCTTTTCTGACACTTGGGCTGACATGTGATGAAAAAGTCAGAAATCTTAATCAATGCTTCCAAAAAAGGCTTATCTCCCCGTTTCCAGCTGTTTAGTGACATTTGGGATGATGTGTGATGAAAAATTCAAGAATTTAACCATTTCTTCCAAAAAAGGCTTATCTCCCTGTTTCCAGCGCTTTTCTGACACTTGGGCTGACATGTGATGAAAAAGTCAGAAATCTTAATCAATGCTTCCAAAAAAGGCTTATCTCCCCGTTTCCAGCTGTTTAGTGACATTTGGGATGATGTGTGATGAAAAATTCAAGAATTTAACCTTTTCTTCCAAAAAAAGGCAGATCTCCCTGTTTCCAGCGCTTTTCTGACACTGGAGCTGATATGTGATGAAAAAGTCAAAATGTTAACCATTGCTTCCAAAAAAGGCTTATCTCCCCGTTTCCAGCTGTTTAGTGACATTTGGGATGATGTGTGATGAAAAATTCAAGAATATAACCTTTTCTTCCAAAAAAAGGCAGATCTCCCTGTTTCCAGCGCTTTTCTGACACTTGGGCTGACATGTGATGAAAAAGTCAGAAATCTTAATCAATGCTTCCAAAAAAGGCTTATCTCCCCGTTTCCAGCTGTTTAGTGACATTTGGGATGATGTGTGATGAAAAATTCAAGAATATAACCTTTTCTTCCAAAAAAAGGCAGATCTCCCTGTTTCCAGCGCTTTTCTGACACTTGGGCTGACATGTGATGAAAAAGTCAGAAATCTTAATCAATGCTTCCAAAAAAGGCTTATCTCCCCGTTTCCAGCTGTTTAGTGACATTTGGGATGATGTGTGATGAAAAATTCAAGAATTTAACCATTTCTTCCAAAAAAGGCTTATCTCCCTGTTTCCAGCTGTTTAGTGACACTTGGGCTGACATGTGATGAAAAAGTCAGAAATCTTAATCAATGCTTCCAAAAAAGGCTTATCTCCCCGTTTCCAGCTGTTTAGTGACATTTGGGATGATGTGTGATGAAAAATTCAAGAATTTAACCATTTCTTCCAAAAAAGGCTTATCTCCCTGTTTCCAGCGCTTTTCTGACACTTGGGCTGACATGTGATGAAAAAGTCAGAAATCTTACTCAATGCTTCCAAAAAAGGCTTATCTCCCCGTTTCCAGCTGTTTAGTGACATTTGGGATGATGTGAGATGAAAAATTCAAGAATTTAACCTTTTCTTCCAAAAAAAGGCAGATCTCCCTGTTTCCAGCGCTTTTCTGACACTGGAGCTGATATGTGATGAAAAAGTTAAAATGTTAACCATTGCTTCCAAAAAAGGCTTATCTCCCCGTTTCCAGCTGTTTAGTGACATTTGGGATGATGTGTGATGAAAAATTCAAGAATTTAACCATTTCTTCCAAAAAAGGCTTATCTCCCTGTTTCCAGCGCTTTTCTGACACTGGAGCTGACATGTGATGAAAAAGTCAGAAATCTTAATCAATGCTTCCAAAAAAGGATTATCTCCCCGTTTCCAGCTGTTAAGTGACATTTGGGATGATGTGTGATGAAAAATTCAAGAATTTAACCATTTCTTCCAAAAAAGGCTTATCTCCCTGTTTCCAGCACTTTTCTGACACTTGGGCTGACATGTGATGAAAAAGTCAAAATGTTAACCATTGCTTCCAAAAAAGGCTTATCTCCCCGTTTCCAGCTGTTTAGTGACATTTGGGATGATGTGTGATGAAAAAGTCAAGAATTTAACCATTTCTTCCAAAAAAGGCTTATCTCCCTGTTTCCAGCGATTTTCTGACACTTGGGCTGACATGTGATGAAAGAGTCAGAAATCTTAATCAATGCTTCCAAAAAAGGCTTATCTCCCCGTTTCCAGCTGTTTAGTGACATTTGGGATGATGTGTGATGAAAAATTCAAGAATATAACCTTTTCTTCCAAAAAAAGGCAGATCTCCCTGTTTCCAGCGCTTTTCTGACACTTGGGCTGACATGTGATGAAAAAGTCAGAAATCTTAATCAATGCTTCCAAAAAAGGCTTATCTCCCCGTTTCCAGCTGTTTAGTGACATTTGGGATGATGTGTGATGAAAAATTCAAGAATTTAACCATTTCTTCCAAAAAAGGCTTATCTCCCTGTTTCCAGCGCTTTTCTGACACTTGGGCTGACATGTGATGAAAAAGTCAGAAATCTTAATCAATGCTTCCAAAAAAGGCTTATCTCCCCGTTTCCAGCTGTTTAGTGACATTTGGGATGATGTGTGATGAAAAATTCAAGAATTTAACCATTTCTTCCAAAAAAGGCATATCTCCCTGTTTCCAGCGCTTTTCTGACACTTGGGCTGACACGTGATGAAAAAGTCAGAAATCTTAATCAATGCTTCCAAAAAAGGCTTATCTCCCCGTTTCCAGCTGTTTAGTGACATTTGGGATGATGTGTGATGAAAAATTCAAGAATTTAACCTTTTCTTCCAAAAAAAGGCAGATCTCCCTGTTTCCAGCGCTATTCTGACACTGGAGCTGATATGTGATGAAAAAGTCAAAATGTTAACGATTGCTTCCAAAAAAGGCTTATCTCCCCGTTTCCAGCTGTTTAGTGACATTTGGGATGATGTGTGATTAAAAATTCAAGAATATAACCTTTTCTTCCAAAAAAAGGCAGATCTCCCTGTTTCCAGCGCTTTTCTGACACTTGGGCTGACATGTGATGAAAAAGTCAGAAATCTTAATCAATGCTTCCAAAAAAGGCTTATCTCCCCGTTTCCAGCTGTTTAGTGACATTTGGGATGATGTGTGATGAAAAATTCAAGAATATAACCTTTTCTTCCAAAAAAAGGCAGATCTCCCTGTTTCCAGCGCTTTTCTGACACTTGGGCTGACATGTGATGAAAAAGTCAGAAATCTTAATCAATGCTTCCAAAAAAGGCTTATCTCCCCGTTTCCAGCTGTTTAGTGACATTTGGGATGATGTGTGATGAAAAATTCAAGAATTTAACCATTTCTTCCAAAAAAGGCTTATCTCCCTGTTTCCAGCGCTTTTCTGACACTTGGGCTGACATGTGATGAAAAAGTAAGAAATCTTAATCAATGCTTCCAAAAAAGGCTTATCTCCCCGTTTCCAGCTGTTTAGTGACATTTGGGATGATGTGTGATGAAAAATTCAAGAATTTAACCATTTCTTCCAAAAAAGGCATATCTCCCTGTTTCCAGCGCTTTTCTGACACTTGGGCTGACACGTGATGAAAAAGTCAGAAATCTTAATCAATGCTTCCAAAAAAGGCTTATCTCCCCGTTTCCAGCTGTTTAGTGACATTTGGGATGATGTGTGATGAAAAATTCAAGAATTTAACCTTTTCTTCCAAAAAAAGGCAGATCTCCCTGTTTCCAGCGCTATTCTGACACTGGAGCTGATATGTGATGAAAAAGTCAAAATGTTAACGATTGCTTCCAAAAAAGGCTTATCTCCCCGTTTCCAGCTGTTTAGTGACATTTGGGATGATGTGTGATTAAAAATTCAAGAATATAACCTTTTCTTCCAAAAAAAGGCAGATCTCCCTGTTTCCAGCGCTTTTCTGACACTTGGGCTGACATGTGATGAAAAAGTCAGAAATCTTAATCAATGCTTCCAAAAAAGGCTTATCTCCGCGTTTCCAGCTGTTTAGTGACATTTGGGATGATGTGTGATGAAAAATTCAAGAATTTAACCATTTCTTCCAAAAAAGGCTTATCTCCCTGTTTCCAGCGCTTTTCTGACACTTGGGCTGACATGTGATGAAAAAGTCAGAAATCTTAATCAATGCTTCCAAAAAAGGCTTATCTCCCCGTTTCCAGCTGTTTAGTGACATTTGGGATGATGTGTGATGAAAAATTCAAGAATTTAACCTTTTCTTCCAAAAAAAGGCAGATCTCCCTGTTTCCAGCGCTTTTCTGACACTGGAGCTGATATTTGATGAAAAAGTCAAAATGTTAACCATTGCTTCCAAAAAAGGCTTATCTCCCCGTTTCCAGCTGTTTAGTGACATTTGGGATGATGTGTGATGAAAAATTCAAGAATATAACCTTTTCTTCCAAAAAAAGGCAGATCTCCCTGTTTCCAGCGCTTTTCTGACACTTGGGCTGACATGTGATGAAAAAGTCAGAAATCTTAATCAATGCTTCCAAAAAAGGCTTATCTCCCCGTTTCCAGCTGTTTAGTGACATTTGGGATGATGTGTGATGAAAAATTCAAGAATTTAACCATTTCTTCCAAAAAAGGCTCATCTCCCTGTTTCCAGCGCTTTTCTGACACTTGGGCTGACATGTGATGAAAAAGTAAGAAATCTTAATCAATGCTTCCAAAAAAGGCTTATCTCCCCGTTTCCAGCTGTTTAGTGACATTTGGGATGATGTGTGATGAAAAATTCAAGAATATAACCTTTTCTTCCAAAAAAAGGCAGATCTCCCTGTTTCCAGCGCTTTTCTGACACTTGGGCTGACATGTGATGAAAAAGTCCGAAATCTTAATCAATGCTTCCAAAAAAGGCTTATCTCCCCGTTTCCAGCTGTTTAGTGACATTTGGGATGATGTGTGATGAAAAATTCAAGAATTTAACCATTTCTTCCAAAAAAGGCTTATCTCCCTGTTTCCAGCGCTTTTCTGACACTTAGGCTGACATGTGATGAAAAAGTCAAAATGTTAACCATTGCTTCCAAAAAAGGCTTATCTCCCCGTTTCCAGCTGTTTAGTGACATTTGGGATGATGTGTGATGAAAAATTCAAGAATATAACCTTTTCTTACAAAAAAAGGCAGATCTCCCTGTTTCCAGCGCTTTTCTGACACTTGGGCTGACATGTGATGAAAAAGTCAGAAATCTTAATCAATGCTTCCAAAAAAGGCTTATCTCCCCGTTTCCAGCTGTTTAGTGACATTTGGGATGATGTGTGATGAAAAATTCAAGAATTTAACCATTTCTTCCAAAAAAGGCTTATCTCCCTGTTTCCAGCGCTTTTCTGACACTTGGGCTGACATGTGATGAAAAAGTCAGAAATCTTAATCAATGCTTCCAAAAAAGGCTTATCTCCCCGTTTCCAGCTGTTTAGTGACATTTGGGATGATGTGTGATGAAAAATTCAAGAATTTAACCTTTTCTTCCAAAAAAAGGCAGATCTCCCTGTTTCCAGCGCTTTTCTGACACTTGGGCTGACATGTGATGAAAAAGTCAGAAATCTTAATCAATGCTTCCAAAAAAGGCTTATCTCCCCGTTTCCAGCTGTTTAGTGACATTTGGGATGATGTGTGATGAAAAATTCAAGAATATAACCTTTTCTTCCAAAAAAAGGCAGATCTCCCTGTTTCCAGCGCTTTTCTGACACTTGGGCTGACATGTGATGAAAAAGTCAGAAATCTTAATCAATGCTTCCACAAAAGGCTTATCTCCCCGTTTCCAGCTGTTTAGTGACATTTGGGATGATGTGTGATGAAAAATTCAAGAATTTAACCATTTCTTCCAAAAAAGGCTTATCTCCCTGTTTCCAGCGCTTTTCTGACACTTGGGCTGACATGTGATGAAAAAGTTAAAATGTTAACCATTGCTTCCAAAAAAGGCTTATCTCCCCGTTTCCAGCTGTTTAGTGACATTTGGAATGATGTGTGATGAAAAATTCAAGAATTTAACCATTTCTTCCAAAAAAGGCTTATCTCCCTGTTTCCAGCGCTTTTCTGACACTGGAGCTGATATGTGATGAAAAAGTCAAAATGTTAACCATTGCTTCCAAAAAAGGCTTATCTCCCCGTTTCCAGCTGTTTAGTGACATTTGGGATGATGTGAGATGAAAAATTCAAGAATTTAACCTTTTCTTCCAAAAAAAGGCAGATCTCCCTGTTTCCAGCGCTTTTCTGACACTTGGGCTGACATGTGATGAAAAAGTCAGAAATCTTAATCAATGCTTCCAAAAAAGGCTTATCTCCCCGTTTCCAGCTGTTTAGTGACATTTGGGATGATGTGTGATGAAAAATTCAAGAATTTAACCATTTCTTCCAAAAAAGGCTTATCTCCCTGTTTCCAGCACTTTTCTGACACTTGGGCTGACATGTGATGAAAAAGTCAAAATGTTAACCATTGCTTCCAAAAAAGGCTTATCTCCCCGTTTCCAGCTGTTTAGTGACATTTGGGATGATGTGTGATGAAAAAGTCAAGAATTTAACCATTTCTTCCAAAAAAGGCTTATCTCCCTGTTTCCAGCGCTTTTCTGACACTGGAGCTGATATGTGATGAAAAAGTCAAAATGTTAACCATTGCTTCCAAAAAAGGCTTATCTCCCCGTTTCCAGCTGTTTAGTGACATTTGGGATGATGTGTGATGAAAAATTCAAGAATTTAACCATTTCTTCCAAAAAAGGCTTATCTCCCTGTTTCCAGCGCTTTTCTGACACTTGGGCTGACATGTGATGAAAAAGTCAGAAATCTTAATCAATGCTTCCAAAAAAGGCTTATCTCCCCGTTTCCAGCTGTTTAGTGACATTTGGGATGATGTGAGATGAAAAATTCAAGAATTTAACCTTTTCTTCCAAAAAAAGGCAGATCTCCCTGTTTCCAGCGCTTTTCTGACACTTGGGCTGACATGTGATGAAAAAGTCAGAAATCTTAATCAATGCTTCCAAAAAAGGCTTATCTCCCCGTTTCCAGCTGTTTAGTGACATTTGGGATGATGTGTGATGAAAAATTCAAGAATTTAACCATTTCTTCCAAAAAAGGCTTATCTCCCTGTTTCCAGCGCTTTTCTGACACTTGGGCTGACATGTGATGAAAAAGTCAGAAATCTTAATCAATGCTTCCAAAAAAGGCTTATCTCCCCGTTTCCAGCTGTTTAGTGACATTTGGGATGATGTGTGATGAAAAATTCAAGAATTTAACCATTTCTTCCAAAAAAGGCTTATCTCCCTGTTTCCAGCGCTTTTCTGACACTTGGGCTGACATGTGATGAAAAAGTCAGAAATCTTAATCAATGCTTCCAAAAAAGGCTTATCTCCCCGTTTCCAGCTGTTTAGTGACATTTGGGATGATGTGTGATGAAAAATTCAAGAATTTAACCTTTTCTTCCAAAAAAAGGCAGATCTCCCTGTTTCCAGCGCTTTTCTGACACTGGAGCTGATATGTGATGAAAAAGTCAAAATGTTAACCATTGCTTCCAAAAAAGGCTTATCTCCCCGTTTCCAGCTGTTTAGTGACATTTGGGATGATGTGTGATGAAAAATTCAAGAATATAACCTTTTCTTCCAAAAAAAGGCAGATCTCCCTGTTTCCAGCGCTTTTCTGACACTTGGGCTGACATGTGATGAAAAAGTCAGAAATCTTAATCAATGCTTCCAAAAAAGGCTTATCTCCCCGTTTCCAGCTGTTTAGTGACATTTGGGATGATGTGTGATGAAAAATTCAAGAATATAACCTTTTCTTCCAAAAAAAGGCAGATCTCCCTGTTTCCAGCGCTTTTCTGACACTTGGGCTGACATGTGATGAAAAAGTCAGAAATCTTAATCAATGCTTCCAAAAAAGGCTTATCTCCCCGTTTCCAGCTGTTTAGTGACATTTGGGATGATGTGTGATGAAAAATTCAAGAATTTAACCATTTCTTCCAAAAAAGGCTTATCTCCCTGTTTCCAGCGATTTTCTGACACTTGGGCTGACATGTGATGAAAAAGTCAGAAATCTTAATCAATGCTTCCAAAAAAGGCTTATCTCCCCGTTTCCAGCTGTTTAGTGACATTTGGGATGATGTGTGATGAAAAATTCAAGAATTTAACCATTTCTTCCAAAAAAAGGCAGATCTCCCTGTTTCCAGCGCTTTTCTGACACTGGAGCTGATATGTGATGAAAAAGTTAAAATGTTAACCATTGCTTCCAAAAAAGGCTTATCTCCCCGTTTCCAGCTGTTTAGTGACATTTGGGATGATGTGTGATGAAAAATTCAAGAATTTAACCATTTCTTCCAAAAAAGGCTTATCTCCCTGTTTCCAGCGCTTTTCTGACACTGGAGCTGATATGTGATGAAAAAGTCAAAATGTTAACCATTGCTTCCAAAAAAGGCTTATCTCCCCGTTTCCAGCTGTTTAGTGACATTTGGGATGATGTGAGATGAAAAATTCAAGAATTTAACCTTTTCTTCCAAAAAAAGGCAGATCTCCCTGTTTCCAGCGCTTTTCTGACACTTGGGCTGACATGTGATGAAAAAGTCAGAAATCTTAATCAATGCTTCCAAAAAAGGCTTATCTCCCCGTTTCCAGCTGTTTAGTGACATTTGGGATGATGTGTGATGAAAAATTCAAGAATTTAACCATTTCTTCCAAAAAAGGCTTATCTCCCTGTTTCCAGCACTTTTCTGACACTTGGGCTGACATGTGATGAAAAAGTCAAAATGTTAACCATTGCTTCCAAAAAAGGCTTATCTCCCCGTTTCCAGCTGTTTAGTGACATTTGGGATGATGTGTGATGAAAAAGTCAAGAATTTAACCATTTCTTCCAAAAAAGGCTTATCTCCCTGTTTCCAGCGATTTTCTGACACTTGGGCTGACATGTGATGAAAAAGTCAGAAATCTTAATCAATGCTTCCAAAAAAGGCTTATCTCCCCGTTTCCAGCTGTTTAGTGACATTTGGGATGATGTGTGATGAAAAATTCAAGAATTTAACCATTTCTTCCAAAAAAGGCTTATCTCCCTGTTTCCAGCGCTTTTCTGACACTTGGGCTGACATGTGATGAAAAAGTCAGAAATCTTACTCAATGCTTCCAAAAAAAGGCTTATCTCCCCGTTTCCAGCTGTTTAGTGACATTTGGGATGATGTGAGATGAAAAATTCAAGAATTTAACCTTTTCTTCCAAAAAAAGGCAGATCTCCCTGTTTCCAGCGCTTTTCTGACACTGGAGCTGATATGTGATGAAAAAGTTAAAATGTTAACCATTGCTTCCAAAAAAGGCTTATCTCCCCGTTTCCAGCTGTTTAGTGACATTTGGGATGATGTGTGATGAAAAATTCAAGAATTTAACCATTTCTTCCAAAAAAGGCTTATCTCCCTGTTTCCAGCGCTTTTCTGACACTGGAGCTGATATGTGATGAAAAAGTCAAAATGTTAACCATTGCTTCCAAAAAAGGCTTATCTCCCCGTTTCCAGCTGTTTAGTGACATTTGGGATGATGTGAGATGAAAAATTCAAGAATTTAACCTTTTCTTCCAAAAAAAGGCAGATCTCCCTGTTTCCAGCGCTTTTCTGACACTTGGGCTGACATGTGATGAAAAAGTCAGAAATCTTAATCAATGCTTCCAAAAAAGGCTTATCTCCCCGTTTCCAGCTGTTTAGTGACATTTGGGATGATGTGTGATGAAAAATTCAAGAATTTAACCATTTCTTCCAAAAAAGGCTTATCTCCCTGTTTCCAGCGCTTTTCTGACACTTGGGCTGACATGTGATGAAAAAGTCAGAAATCTTAATCAATGCTTCCAAAAAAGGCTTATCTCCCCGTTTCCAGCTGTTTAGTGACATTTGGGATGATGTGTGATGAAAAATTCAAGAATTTAACCATTTCTTCCAAAAAAGGCTTATCTCCCTGTTTCCAGCGCTTTTCTGACACTTGGGCTGACATGTGATGAAAAAGTCAGAAATCTTAATCAATGCTTCCAAAAAAGGCTTATCTCCCCGTTTCCAGCTGTTTAGTGACATTTGGGATGATGTGTGATGAAAAATTCAAGAATTTAACCTTTTCTTCCAAAAAAAGGCAGATCTCCCTGTTTCCAGCGCTTTTCTGACACTGGAGCTGATATGTGATGAAAAAGTCAAAATGTTAACCATTGCTTCCAAAAAAGGCTTATCTCCCCGTTTCCAGCTGTTTAGTGACATTTGGGATGATGTGTGATGAAAAATTCAAGAATATAACCTTTTCTTCCAAAAAAAGGCAGATCTCCCTGTTTCCAGCGCTTTTCTGACACTTGGGCTGACATGTGATGAAAAAGTCAGAAATCTTAATCAATGCTTCCAAAAAAGGCTTATCTCCCCGTTTCCAGCTGTTTAGTGACATTTGGGATGATGTGTGATGAAAAATTCAAGAATATAACCTTTTCTTCCAAAAAAAGGCAGATCTCCCTGTTTCCAGCGCTTTTCTGACACTTGGGCTGACATGTGATGAAAAAGTCAGAAATCTTAATCAATGCTTCCAAAAAAGGCTTATCTCCCCGTTTCCAGCTGTTTAGTGACATTTGGGATGATGTGTGATGAAAAATTCAAGAATTTAACCATTTCTTCCAAAAAAGGCTTATCTCCCTGTTTCCAGCGATTTTCTGACACTTGGGCTGACATGTGATGAAAAAGTCAGAAATCTTAATCAATGCTTCCAAAAAAGGCTTATCTCCCCGTTTCCAGCTGTTTAGTGACATTTGGGATGATGTGTGATGAAAAATTCAAGAATTTAACCATTTCTTCCAAAAAAGGCTTATCTCCCTGTTTCCAGCGCTTTTCTGACACTTGGGCTGACATGTGATGAAAAAGTCAGAAATCTTACTCAATGCTTCCAAAAAAGGCTTATCTCCCCGTTTCCAGCTGTTTAGTGACATTTGGGATGATGTGAGATGAAAAATTCAAGAATTTAACCTTTTCTTCCAAAAAAAGGCAGATCTCCCTGTTTCCAGCGCTTTTCTGACACTGGAGCTGATATGTGATGAAAAAGTTAAAATGTTAACCATTGCTTCCAAAAAAGGCTTATCTCCCCGTTTCCAGCTGTTTAGTGACATTTGGGATGATGTGTGATGAAAAATTCAAGAATTTAACCATTTCTTCCAAAAAAGGCTTATCTCCCTGTTTCCAGCGCTTTTCTGACACTGGAGCTGATATGTGATGAAAAAGTCAAAATGTTAACCATTGCTTCCAAAAAAGGCTTATCTCCCCGTTTCCAGCTGTTTAGTGACATTTGGGATGATGTGAGATGAAAAATTCAAGAATTTAACCTTTTCTTCCAAAAAAAGGCAGATCTCCCTGTTTCCAGCGCTTTTCTGACACTTGGGCTGACATGTGATGAAAAAGTCAGAAATCTTAATCAATGCTTCCAAAAAAGGCTTATCTCCCCGTTTCCAGCTGTTTAGTGACATTTGGGATGATGTGTGATGAAAAATTCAAGAATTTAACCATTTCTTCCAAAAAAGGCTTATCTCCCTGTTTCCAGCACTTTTCTGACACTTGGGCTGACATGTGATGAAAAAGTCAAAATGTTAACCATTGCTTCCAAAAAAGGCTTATCTCCCCGTTTCCAGCTGTTTAGTGACATTTGGGATGATGTGTGATGAAAAAGTCAAGAATTTAACCATTTCTTCCAAAAAAGGCTTATCTCCCTGTTTCCAGCGATTTTCTGACACTTGGGCTGACATGTGATGAAAAAGTCAGAAATCTTAATCAATGCTTCCAAAAAAGGCTTATCTCCCCGTTTCCAGCTGTTTAGTGACATTTGGGATGATGTGTGATGAAAAATTCAAGAATTTAACCATTTCTTCCAAAAAAGGCTTATCTCCCTGTTTCCAGCGCTTTTCTGACACTTGGGCTGACATGTGATGAAAAAGTCAGAAATCTTACTCAATGCTTCCAAAAAAAGGCTTATCTCCCCGTTTCCAGCTGTTTAGTGACATTTGGGATGATGTGAGATGAAAAATTCAAGAATTTAACCTTTTCTTCCAAAAAAAGGCAGATCTCCCTGTTTCCAGCGCTTTTCTGACACTGGAGCTGATATGTGATGAAAAAGTTAAAATGTTAACCATTGCTTCCAAAAAAGGCTTATCTCCCCGTTTCCAGCTGTTTAGTGACATTTGGGATGATGTGTGATGAAAAATTCAAGAATTTAACCATTTCTTCCAAAAAAGGCTTATCTCCCTGTTTCCAGCGCTTTTCTGACACTGGAGCTGATATGTGATGAAAAAGTCAAAATGTTAACCATTGCTTCCAAAAAAGGCTTATCTCCCCGTTTCCAGCTGTTTAGTGACATTTGGGATGATGTGAGATGAAAAATTCAAGAATTTAACCTTTTCTTCCAAAAAAAGGCAGATCTCCCTGTTTCCAGCGCTTTTCTGACACTTGGGCTGACATGTGATGAAAAAGTCAGAAATCTTAATCAATGCTTCCAAAAAAGGCTTATCTCCCCGTTTCCAGCTGTTTAGTGACATTTGGGATGATGTGTGATGAAAAATTCAAGTATTTAACCATTTCTTCCAAAAAAGGCTTATCTCCCTGTTTCCAGCGCTTTTCTGACACTTGGGCTGACATGTGATGAAAAAGTCAGAAATCTTAATCAATGGTTCCAAAAAAGGCTTAGCTCCCCGTTTCCAGCTGTTTAGTGACATTTGGGATGATGTGTGATGAAAAATTCAAGAATTTAACCTTTTCTTCCAAAAAAAGGCAGATCTCCCTGTTTCCAGCGCTTTTCTGACACTGGAGCTGATATGTGATGAAAAAGTCAAAATGTTAATCAATGGTTACAAAAAAGGCTTATCTCCCCGTTTCCAGCTGTTTGGTTGACATTTGGGATGATGTGTGATGAAAAATTCAAGAATTTAACCTTTTCTTCCAAAAAAAGGCAGATCTCCCTGTTTCCAGCGCTTTTCTGACACTTGGGCTGACATGTGATGAAAAAGTCAGAAATCTTAATCAATGGTTCCAAAAAAGGCTTAGCTCCCCGTTTCCAGCTGTTTAGTGACATTTGGGATGATGTGTGATGAAAAATTCAAGAATTTAACCTTTTCTTCCAAAAAAAGGCAGATCTCCCTGTTTCCAGCGCTTTTCTGACACTTGGGCTGACATGTGATGAAAAAGTCAGAAATCTTAATCAATGCTTCCAAAAAAGGCTTATCTCCCCGTTTCCAGCTGTTTAGTGACATTTGGGATGATGTGTGATGAAAAATTCAAGAATTTAACCATTTCTTCCAAAAAAGGCTTATCTCCCTGTTTCCAGCGCTTTTCTGACACTTGGGCTGACATGTGATGAAAAAGTCAGAAATCTTAATCAATGGTTCCAAAAAAGGCTTAGCTCCCCGTTTCCAGCTGTTTAGTGACATTTGGGATGATGTGTGATGAAAAATTCAAGAATTTAACCTTTTCTTCCAAAAAAAGGCAGATCTCCCTGTTTCCAGCGCTTTTCTGACACTGGAGCTGATATGTGATGAAAAAGTCAAAATGTTAACCATTGCTTCCAAAAAAGGCTTATCTCCCCGTTTCCAGCTGTTTAGTGACATTTGGGATGATGTGTGATGACAAATTCAAGAATTTAACCATTTCTTCCAAAAAAGGCTTATCTCCCTGTTTCCAGCGCTTTTCTGACACTTGGGCTGACATGTGATGAAAAAGTCAGAAATCTTAATCAATGCTTCCAAAAAAGGCTTATATCCCCGTTTCCAGCTGTTTAGTGACATTTGGGATGATGTGTGATGAAAAATTCGAGAATTTAACCATTTCTTCCAAAAAAAGCTTATCTCCCTGTTTCCAGCGCTTTTCTGACACTTGGGCTGACATGTGATGAAAAAGTCAGAAATCTTAATCAATGGTTCCAAAAAAGGCTTATCTCCCCGTTTCCAGCTGTTTAGTGACATTTGGGATGATGTGTGATGAAAAATTCAAGAATTTAACCTTTTCTTCCAAAAAAAAGGCAGATCTCCCTGTTTCCAGCGCTTTTCTGACACTGGAGCTGATATGTGATGAAAAAGTCAAAATGTTAACCATTGCTTCCAAAAAAGGCTTATCTCCCCGTTTCCAGCTGTTTAGTGACATTTGGGATGATGTGTGATGAAAAATTCAAGAATTTAACCTTTTCTTTCAACCTTTCTGACACCTTTATGTGATGAAAAAGTCAAAATGTTAACCATTGCTTCCAAAAAAGGCTTATCTCCCCGTTTCCAGCTGATTAGTGACATTTGGGATGATGTGTGATGAAAAATTCAAGAATTTACCTTTTCTTCCAAAAAAAGGCAGATCTCCCTGTTTCCAGCATTTGTCTGACACTTGGGCTGACATGTGATGAAAAAGTCAGAAATCTTAATCAATGCTTCCAAAAAAGGCTTATCTCCCCGTTTCCAGCTGTTTAGTGACATTTGGGATGATGTGTGATGAAAAATTCAAGAATTTAACCTTTTCTTCCAAAAAAAGGCAGATCTCCCTGTTTCCAGCGCTTTTCTGACACTTGGGCTGACATGTGATGAAAAAGTCAGAAATCTTAATCAATGCTTCCAAAAAAGGCTTATCTCCCCGTTTCCAGCTGTTTAGTGACATTTGGGATGATGTGTGATGACAAATTCAAGAATTTAACCATTTCTTCCAAAAAAGGCTTATCTCCCTGTTTCCAGCGCTTTTCTGACACTTGGGCTGACATGTGATGAAAAAGTCAGAAATCTTAATCAATGCTTCCAAAAAAGGCTTATATCCCCGTTTCCAGCTGTTTAGTGACATTTGGGATGATGTGTGATGAAAAATTCGAGAATTTAACCATTTCTTCCAAAAAAGGCTTATCTCCCTGTTTCCAGCGCTTTTCTGACACTTGGGCTGACATGTGATGAAAAAGTCAGAAATCTTAATCAATGGTTCCAAAAAAGGCTTAGCTCCCCGTTTCCAGCTGTTTAGTGACATTTGGAATGATGTGTGATGAAAAATTCAAGAATTTAACCTTTTCTTCCAAAAAAAGGCAGATCTCCCTGTTTCCAGCGCTTTTCTGACACTTGGGCTGACATGTGATGAAAAAGTCAGAAATCTTAATCAATGGTTCCAAAAAAGGCTTATCTCCCCGTTTCCAGCTGTTTAGTGACATTTGGGATGATGTGTGATGAAAAATTCAAGAATTTAACCATTTCTTCCAAAAAAGGCTTATCTCCCTGTTTCCAGCGCTTTTCTGACACTTGGGCTGACATGTGATGAAAAAGTCAGAAATCTTAATCAATGGTTCCAAAAAAGGCTTATCTCCCCGTTTCCAGCTGTTTAGTGACATTTGGGATGATGTGTGATGAAAAATTCAAGAATTTAACCTTTTCTTCCAAAAAAAGGCAGATCTCCCTGTTTCCAGCGCTTTTCTGACAATTGGGCTGACATGTGATGAAAAAGTCAGAAATCTTAATCGATGCTTCCAAAAAAGGCTTATCTCCCCATTTCCAGCTGTTTAGTGACATTTGGGATGATGTGTGATGACAAATTCAAGAATTTAACCATTTCTTCCAAAAAAGGCTTATCTCCCTGTTTCCAGCGCTTTTCTGACACTTGGGCTGACATGTGATGAAAAAGTCAGAAATCTTAATCAATGATTCCAAAAAAGGCTTATATCCCCGTTTCCAGCTGTTTAGTGACATTTGGGATGATGTGTGATGAAAAATTCGAGAATTTAACCATTTCTTCCAAAAAAGGCTTATCTCCCTGTTTCCAGCGCTTTTCTGACACTTGGGCTGACATGTGATGAAAAAGTCAGAAATCTTAATCAATGGTTCCAAAAAAGGCTTATCTCCCCGTTTCCAGCTGTTTAGTGACATTTGGGATGATGTGTGATGAAAAATTCAAGAATTTAACCTTTTCATCCAAAAAAAGGCAGATCTCCCTGTTTCCAGCGCTTTTCTGACACTGGAGCTGATATGTGATGAAAAAGTCAAAATGTTAACCATTGCTTCCAAAAAAGGCTTATCTCCCCGTTTCCAGCTGTTTAGTGACATTTGGGATGATGTGTGATGACAAATTCAAGAATTTAACCATTTCTTCCAAAAAAGGCTTATCTCCCTGTTTCCAGCGCTTTTCTGACACTTGGGCTGACATGTGATGAAAAAGTCAGAAATCTTAATCAATGCTTCCAAAAAAGGCTTATATCCCCGTTTCCAGCTGTTTAGTGACATTTGGGATGATGTGTGATGAAAAATTCGAGAATTTAACCATTTCTTCCAAAAAAGGCTTATCTCCCTGTTTCCAGCGCTTTTCTGACACTTGGGCTGACATGTGATGAAAAAGTCAGAAATCTTAATCAATGGTTCCAAAAAAGGCTTAGCTCCCCGTTTCCAGCTGTTTAGTGACATTTGGGATGATGTGTGATGAAAAATTCAAGAATTTAACCTTTTCTTCCAAAAAAAGGCAGATCTCCCTGTTTCCAGCGCTTTTCTGACACTGGAGCTGATATGTGATGAAAAAGTCAAAATGTTAACCATTGCTTCCAAAAAAGGCTTATCTCCCCGTTTCCAGCTGTTTAGTGACATTTGGGATGATGTGTGATGAAAAATTCAAGAATTTAACCATTTCTTCCAAAAAAGGCTTATCTCCCTGTTTCCAGCGCTTTTCTGACACTTGGGCTGACATGTGATGAAAAAGTCAGAAATCTTAATCAATGGTTCCAAAAAAGGCTTAGCTCCCCGTTTCCAGCTGTTTAGTGACATTTGGGATGATGTGTGATGAAAAATTCAAGAATTTAACCTTTTCTTCCAAAAAAGGCTTATCTCCCTGTTTCCAGCGCTTTTCTGACACTTGGGCTGACATGTGATGAAAAAGTCAGAAATCTTAATCAATGGTTCCAAAAAAGGCTTAGCTCCCCGTTTCCAGCTGTTTAGTGACATTTGGGATGATGTGTGATGAAAAATTCAAGAATTTAACCTTTTCTTCCAAAAAAAGGCAGATCTCCCTGTTTCCAGCGCTTTTCTGACACTGGAGCTGATATGTGATGAAAAAGTCAAAATGTTAACCATTGCTTCCAAAAAAGGCTTATCTCCCCGTTTCCAGCTGTTTAGTGACATTTGGGATGATGTGTGATGACAAATTCAAGAATTTAACCATTTCTTCCAAAAAAGGCTTATCTCCCTGTTTCCAGCGCTTTTCTGACACTTGGGCTGACATGTGATGAAAAAGTCAGAAATCTTAATCAATGCTTCCAAAAAAGGCTTATATCCCCGTTTCCAGCTGTTTAGTGACATTTGGGATGATGTGTGATGAAAAATTCGAGAATTTAACCATTTCTTCCAAAAAAAGCTTATCTCCCTGTTTCCAGCGCTTTTCTGACACTTGGGCTGACATGTGATGAAAAAGTCAGAAATCTTAATCAATGGTTCCAAAAAAGGCTTATCTCCCCGTTTCCAGCTGTTTAGTGACATTTGGGATGATGTGTGATGAAAAATTCAAGAATTTAACCTTTTCTTCCAAAAAAAAGGCAGATCTCCCTGTTTCCAGCGCTTTTCTGACACTGGAGCTGATATGTGATGAAAAAGTCAAAATGTTAACCATTGCTTCCAAAAAAGGCTTATCTCCCCGTTTCCAGCTGTTTAGTGACATTTGGGATGATGTGTGATGAAAAATTCAAGAATTTAACCATTTCTTCAAAAAAAGGCTTATCTCCCTGTTTCCAGCGCTTTTCTGACACTTGGGCTGACATGTGATGAAAAAGTCAGAAATCTTAATCAATGCTTCCAAAAAAGGCTTATCTCCCCGTTTCCAGCTGTTTAGTGACATTTGGGATGATGAGTGATGAAAAATTCAAGAATTTAACCTTTTCTTCCAAAAAAAGGCAGATCTCCCTGTTTCCAGCGCTTTTCTGACACTGGAGCTGATATGTGATGAAAAAGTCAAAATGTTAACCATTGCTTCCAAAAAAGGCTTATCTCCCCGTTTCCAGCTGTTTAGTGACATTTGGGATGATGTGTGATGAAAAATTCAAGAATTTAACCATTTCTTCCAAAAAAGGCTTATCTCCCTGTTTCCAGCGCTTTTCTGACACTGGAGCTGATATGTGATGAAAAAGTCAAAATGTTAATCAATGGTTCCAAAAAAGGCTTATCTCCCCGTTTCCAGCTGTTTAGTGACAATTGGGATGATGTGTGATGAAAAATTCAAGAATTTAACCTTTTCTTCCAAAAAAAGGCAGATCTCCCTGTTTCCAGCGCTTTTCTGACACTTGGGCTGACATGTGATGAAAAAGTCAGAAATCTTAATCAATGCTTCCAAAAAAGGCTTATCTCCCCGTTTCCAGCTGTTTAGTGACATTTGGGATGATGTGTGATGAAAAATTCAAGAATTTAACCAATTCTTCCAAAAAAGGCTTATCTCCCTGTTTCCTGCGCTTTTCTGACACTTTGGGCTGACATGTGATGAAAAAGTCAGAAATCTTAATCAATGGTTCCAAAAAAGGCTTAGCTCCCCGTTTCCAGCTGTTTAGTGACATTTGGGATGATGTGTGATGAAAAATTCAAGAATTTAACCTTTTCTTCCAAAAAAAGGCAGATCTCCCTGTTTCCAGCGCTTTTCTGACACTTGGGCTGACATGTGATGAAAAAGTCAGAAATCTTAATCAATGCTTCCAAAAAAGGCTTATCTCCCCGTTTCCAGCTGTTTAGTGACATTTGGGATGATGTGTGATGAAAAATTCAAGAATTTAACCTTTTCTTCCAAAAAAAGGCAGATCTCCCTGTTTCCAGCGCTTTTCTGACACTTGGGCTGACATGTGATGAAAAAGTCAGAAATCTTAATCAATGCTTCCAAAAAAGGCTTATCTCCCCGTTTCCAGCTGTTTAGTGACATTTGGGATGATGTGTGATGAAAAATTCAAGAATTTAACCATTTCTTCCAAAAAAGGCTTATCTCCCTGTTTCCTGTGCTTTTCTGACACTTTGGGCTGACATGTGATGAAAAAGTCAGAAATCTTAATCAATGGTTCCAAAAAAGGCTTAGCTCCCCGTTTCCAGCTGTTTAGTGACATTTGGGATGATGTGTGATGAAAAATTCAAGAATTTAACCTTTTCTTCCAAAAAAAGGCAGATCTCCCTGTTTCCAGCGCTTTTCTGACACTTGGGCTGACATGTGATGAAAAAGTCAGAAATCTTAATCAATGCTTCCAAAAAAGGCTTATCTCCCCGTTTCCAGCTGTTTAGTGACATTTGGGATGATGTGTGATGAAAAATTCAAGAATTTAACCTTTTCTTCCAAAAAAAGGCAGATCTCCCTGTTTCCAGCGCTTTTCTGACACTTGGGCTGACATGTGATGAAAAAGTCAGAAATCTTAATCGATGCTTCCAAAAAAGGCTTATCTCCCCGTTTCCAGCTGTTTAGTGACATTTGGGATGATGTGTGATGAAAAATTCAAGAATTTAACCTTTTCTTCCAAAAAAAGGCAGATCTCCCTGTTTCCAGCGCTTTTCTGACACTGGAGCTGATATGTGATGAAAAAGTCAAAATGTTAACCATTGCTTCCAAAAACGGCTTATCTCCCCGTTTCCAGCTGTTTAGTGACATTTGGGATGATGTGTGATGAAAAATTCAAGAATTTAACCATTTCTTCCAAAAAAGGCTTATCTCCCTGTTTCCAGCGCTTTTCTGACACTGGAGCTGATATGTGATGAAAAAGTCAAAATGTTAATCAATGGTTCCAAAAAAGGCTTATCTCCCCGTTTCCAGCTGTTTAGTGACATTTGGGATGATGTGTGATGAAAAATTCAAGAATTTAACCTTTTCTTCCAAAAAAAGGCAGATCTCCCTGTTTCCAGCGCTTTTCTGACACTTGGGCTGACATGTGATGAAAAAGTCAGAAATCTTAATCAATGCTTCCAAAAAAGGCTTATCTCCCCGTTTCCAGCTGTTTAGTGACATTTGGGATGATGTGTGATGAAAAATTCAAGAATTTAACCATTTCTTCCAAAAAAGGCTTATCTCCCTGTTTCCTGCGCTTTTCTGACACTTGGGCTGACAGGTGATGAAAAAGTCAGAAATCTTAATCAATGGTTCCAAAAAAGGCTTAGCTCCCCGTTTCCAGCTGTTTAGTGACATTTGGGATGATGTGTGATGAAAAATTCAAGAATTTAACCTTTTCTTCCAAAAAAAGGCAGATCTCCCTGTTTCCAGCGCTTTTCTGACACTTGGGCTGACATGTGATGAAAAAGTCAGATATCTTAATCAATGCTTCCAAAAAAGGCTTATCTCCCCGTTTCCAGCTGTTTAGTGACATTTGGGATGATGTGTGATGAAAAATTCAAGAATTTAACCTTTTCTTCCAAAAAAAGGCAGATCTCCCTGTTTCCAGCGCTTTTCTGACACTTGGGCTGACATGTGATGAAAAAGTCAGAAATCTTAATCGATGCTTCCAAAAAAGGCTTATCTCCCCGTTTCCAGCTGTTTAGTGACATTTGGGATGATGTGTGATGAAAAATTCAAGAATTTAACCTTTTCTTCCAAAAAAAGGCAGATCTCCCTGTTTCCAGCGCTTTTCTGACACTGGAGCTGATATGTGATGAAAAAGTCAAAATTTTAACCATTGCTTCCAAAAACGGCTTATCTCCCCGTTTCCAGCTGTTTAGTGACATTTGGGATGATGTGTGATGACAAATTCAAGAATTTAACCATTTCTTCCAAAAAAGGCTTATCTCCCTGTTTCCAGCGCTTTTCTGACACTTGGGCTGACATGTGATGAAAAAGTCAGAAATCTTAATCAATGCTTCCAAAAAAGGCTTATATCCCCGTTTCCAGCTGTTTAGTGACATTTGGGATGATGTGTGATGAAAAATTCGAGAATTTAACCATTTCTTCCAAAAAAGGCTTATCTCCCTGTTTCCAGCGCTTTTCTGACACTTGGGCTGACATGTGATGAAAAAGTCAGAAATCTTAATCAATGGTTCCAAAAAAGGCTTATCTCCCCGTTTCCAGCTGATTAGTGACATTTGGGATGATGTGTGATGAAAAATTCAAGAATTTAACCTTTTCTTCCAAAAAAAGGCAGATCTCCCTGTTTCCAGCGCTTTTCTGACACTGGAGCTGATATGTGATGAAATAGTCAAAATGTTAACCATTGCTTCCAAAAAAGGCTTTTCTGACACTTGGGCTGACATGTGATGAAAAAGTCAGAAATCTTAATCAATGGTTCCAAAAAAGGCTTATCTCCCCGTTTCCAGCTGTTTAGTGACATTTGGGATGATGTGTGATGAAAAATTCAAGAATTTAACCTTTTCTTCCAAAAAAAGGCAGATCTCCCTGTTTCCAGCGCTTTTCTGACACTTGGGCTGACATGTGATGAAAAAGTCAGAAATCTTAATCAATGCTTCCAAAAAAGGCTTAGCTCCCCGTTTCCAGCTGTTTAGTGACATTTGGGATGATGTGTGATGAAAAATTCAAGAATTTAACCTTTTCTTCCAAAAAAAGGCAGATCTCCCTGTTTCCAGCGCTTTTCTGACACTGGAGCTGATATGTGATGAAAAAGTCAAAATGTTAATCAATGGTTACAAAAAAGGCTTATCTCCCCGATTCCAGCTGTTTGGTGACATTTGGGATGATGTGTGATGAAAAATTCAAGAATTTAACCTTTTCTTCCAAAAAAAGGCAGATCTCCCTGTTTCCAGCGCTTTTCTGACACTTGGGCTGACATGTGATGAAAAAGTCAGAAATCTTAATCAATGCTTCCAAAAAAGGCTTATCTCCCCGTTTCCAGCTGTTTAGTGACATTTGGGATGATGTGTGATGAAAAATTCAAGAATTTAACCATTTCTTCCAAAAAAGGCTTATCTCCCTGTTTCCAGCGCTTTTCTGACACTTGGGCTGACATGTGATGAAAAAGTCAGAAATCTTAATCAATGGTTCCAAAAAAGGCTTAGCTCCCCGTTTCCAGCTGTTTAGTGACATTTGGGATGATGTGTGATGAAAAATTCAAGAATTTAACCTTTTCTTCCAAAAAAAGGCAGATCTCCCTGTTTCCAGCGCTTTTCTGACACTGGAGCTGATATGTGATGAAATGGTCAAAATGTTAACCATTGCTTCCAAAAAAGGCTTATCTCCCCGTTTCCAGCTGTTTAGTGACATTTGGGATGATGTGTGATGAAAAATTCAAGAATTTAACCATTTCTTCCAAAAAAGGCTTATCTCCCTGTTTCCAGCGCTTTTCTGACACTTGGGCTGACATGTGATGAAAAAGTCAGAAATCTTAATCAATGCTTCCAAAAAAGGCTTATATCCCCGTTTCCAGCTGTTTAGTGACATTTGGGATGATGTGTGATGAAAAATTCGAGAATTTAACCATTTCTTCCAAAAAAGGCTTATCTCCCTGTTTCCAGCGCTTTTCTGACACTTGGGCTGACATGTGATGAAAAAGTCAGAAATCTTAATCAATGGTTCCAAAAAAGGCTTATCTCCCCGTTTCCAGCTGTTTAGTGACATTAGGATGATGTGTGATGAAAAATTCAAGAATTTAACCTTTTCTTCCAAAAAAAGGCAGATCTCCCTGTTTCCAGCGCTTTTCTGACACTGGAGCTGATATGTGATGAAAAAGTCAGAAATCTTAATCAATGCTTCCAAAAAAGGCTTATATCCCCGTTTCCAGCTGTTTAGTGACATTTGGGATGATGTGTGATGAAAAATTCGAGAATTTAACCATTTCTTCCAAAAAAGGCTTATCTCCCTGTTTCCAGCGCTTTTCTGACACTTGGGCTGACATGTGATGAAAAAGTCAGAAATCTTAATCAATGGTTCCAAAAAAGGCTTATCTCCCCGTTTCCAGCTGATTAGTGACATTTGGGATGATGTGTGATGAAAAATTCAAGAATTTAACCTTTTCTTCCAAAAAAAGGCAGATCTCCCTGTTTCCAGCGCTTTTCTGACACTTGGGCTGACATGTGATGAAAAAGTCAGAAATCTTAATCAATGCTTCCAAAAAAGGCTTAGCTCCCCGTTTCCAGCTGTTTAGTGACATTTGGGATGATGATGTGATGAAAAATTCAAGAATTTAACCTTTTCTTCCAAAAAAAGGCAGATCTCCCTGTTTCCAGCGCTTTTCTGACACTGGAGCTGATATGTGATGAAAAAGTCAAAATGTTAATCAATGGTTACAAAAAGGCTTATCTCCCCGATTCCAGCTGTTTGGTGACATTTGGGATGATGTGTGATGAAAAATTCAAGAATTTAACCTTTTCTTCCAAAAAAGGCAGATCTCCCTGTTTCCAGCGCTTTTCTGACACTTGGGCTGACATGTGATGAAAAAAGTCAGAAATCTTAATCAATGCTTCCAAAAAAGGCTTATCTCCCCGTTTCCAGCTGTTTAGTGACATTTGGGATGATGTGTGATGAAAAATTCAAGAATTTAACCATTTCTTCCAAAAAAGGCTTATCTCCCTGTTTCCAGCGCTTTTCTGACACTTGGGCTGACATGTGATGAAAAAGTCAGAAATCTTAATCAATGGTTCCAAAAAAGGCTTAGCTCCCCGTTTCCAGCTGTTTAGTGACATTTGGGATGATGTGTGATGAAAAATTCAAGAATTTAACCTTTTCTTCCAAAAAAAGGCAGATCTCCCTGTTTCCAGCGCTTTTCTGACACTGGAGCTGATATGTGATGAAATGGTCAAAATGTTAACCATTGCTTCCAAAAAAGGCTTATCTCCCCGTTTCCAGCTGTTTAGTGACATTTGGGATGATGTGTGATGAAAAATTCAAGAATTTAACCATTTCTTCCAAAAAAGGCTTATCTCCCTGTTTCCAGCGCTTTTCTGACACTTGGGCTGACATGTGATGAAAAAGTCAGAAATCTTAATCAATGCTTCCAAAAAAGGCTTATATCCCCGTTTCCAGCTGTTTAGTGACATTTGGGATGATGTGTGATGAAAAATTCGAGAATTTAACCATTTCTTCCAAAAAAGGCTTATCTCCCTGTTTCCAGCGCTTTTCTGACACTTGGGCTGACATGTGATGAAAAAGTCAGAAATCTTAATCAATGGTTCCAAAAAAGGCTTATCTCCCCGTTTCCAGCTGTTTAGTGACATTAGGATGATGTGTGATGAAAAATTCAAGAATTTAACCTTTTCTTCCAAAAAAAGGCAGATCTCCCTGTTTCCAGCGCTTTTCTGACACTGGAGCTGATATGTGATGAAAAAGTCAGAAATCTTAATCAATGCTTCCAAAAAAGGCTTATATCCCCGTTTCCAGCTGTTTAGTGACATTTGGGATGATGTGTGATGAAAAATTCGAGAATTTAACCATTTCTTCCAAAAAAGGCTTATCTCCCTGTTTCCAGCGCTTTTCTGACACTTGGGCTGACATGTGATGAAAAAGTCAGAAATCTTAATCAATGCTTCCAAAAAAGGCTTATATCCCCGTTTCCAGCTGTTTAGTGACATTTGGGATGATGTGTGATGAAAAATTCGAGAATTTAACCATTTCTTCCAAAAAAGGCTTATCTCCCTGTTTCCAGCGCTTTTCTGACACTTGGGCTGACATGTGATGAAAAAGTCAGAAATCTTAATCAATGGTTCCAAAAAAGGCTTATCTCCCCGTTTCCAGCTGATTAGTGACATTTGGGATGATGTGTGATGAAAAATTCAAGAATTTAACCATTTCTTCCAAAAAAGGCTTATCTCCCTGTTTCCAGCGCTTTTCTGACACTTGGGCTGACATGTGATGAAAAAGTCAGAAATCTTAATCAATGGTTCCAAAAAAGGCTTATCTCCCCGTTTCCAGCTGTTTAGTGACATTTGGGATGATGTGTGATGAAAAATCCAAGAATTTAACCTTTTCTTCCAAAAAAAGGCAGATCTCCCTGTTTCCAGCGCTTTTCTGACACTTGGGCTGACATGTGATGAAAAAGTCAGAAATCTTAATCAATGCTTCCAAAAAAGGCTTATCTCCCCGTTTCCAGCTGTTTAGTGACATTTGGGATGATGTGTGATGAAAAATTCAAGAATTTAACCATTTCTTCCAAAAAAGGCTTATCTCCCTGTTTCCAGCGCTTTTCTGACACTTGGGCTGACATGTGATGAAAAAGTCAGAAATCTTAATCAATGGTTCCAAAAAAGGCTTAGCTCCCCGTTTCCAGCTGTTTAGTGACATTTGGGATGATGTGTGATGAAAAATTCAAGAATTTAACCTTTTCTTCCAAAAAAAGGCAGATCTCCCTGTTTCCAGCGCTTTTCTGACACTGGAGCTGATATGTGATGAAAAAGTCAAAATGTTAATCAATGGTTACAAAAAAGGCTTATCTCCCCGATTCCAGCTGTTTAGTGACATTTGGGATGATGTGTGATGAAAAATTCAAGAATTTAACCTTTTCTTCCAAAAAAAGGCAGATCTCCCTGTTTCCAGCGCTTTTCTGACACTTGGGCTGACATGTGATGAAAAAGTCAGAAATCTTAATCAATGCTTCCAAAAAAGGCTTATCTCCCCGTTTCCAGCTGTTTAGTGACATTTGGGATGATGTGTGATGAAAAATTCAAGAATTTAACCATGTCTTCCAAAAAAGGCTTATCTCCCTGTTTCCAGCGCTTTTCTGACACTTGGGCTGACATGTGATGAAAAAGTCAGAAATCTTAATCAATGCTTCCAAAAAAGGCTTAGCTCCCCGTTTCCAGCTGTTTAGTGACATTTGGGATGATGTGTGATGAAAAATTCAAGAATTTAACCTTTTCTTCCAAAAAAAGGCAGATCTCCCTGTTTCCAGCGCTTTTCTGACACTGGAGCTGATATGTGATGAAATGGTCAAAATGTTAACCATTGCTTCCAAAAAAGGCTTATCTCCCCGTTTCCAGCTGTTTAGTGACATTTGGGATGATGTGTGATGACAAATTCAAGAATTTAACCATTTCTTCCAAAAAAGGCTTATCTCCCTGTTTCCAGCGCTTTTCTGACACTTGGGCTGACATGTGATGAAAAAGTCAGAAATCTTAATCAATGCTTCCAAAAAAGGCTTATATCCCCGTTTCCAGCTGTTTAGTGACATTTGGGATGATGTGTGATGAAAAATTCGAGAATTTAACCATTTCTTCCAAAAAAGGCTTATCTCCCTGTTTCCAGCGCTTTTCTGACACTTGGGCTGACATGTGATGAAAAAGTCAGAAATCTTAATCAATGGTTCCAAAAAAGGCTTATCTCCCCGTTTCCAGCTGTTTAGTGACATTAGGATGATGTGTGATGAAAAATTCAAGAATTTAACCTTTTCTTCCAAAAAAAGGCAGATCTCCCTGTTTCCAGCGCTTTTCTGACACTGGAGCTGATATGTGATGAAAAAGTCAAAATGTTAACCATTGCTTCCAAAAAAGGCTTATCTCCCCGTTTCCAGCTGTTTAGTGACATTTGGGATGATGTGTGATGACAAATTCAAGAATTTAACCATTTCTTCCAAAAAAGGCTTATCTCCCTGTTTCCAGCGCTTTTCTGACACTTGGGTTGACATGTGATGAAAAAGTCAGAAATCTTAATCAATGCTTCCAAAAAAGGCTTATATCCCCGTTTCCAGCTGTTTAGTGACATTTGGGATGATGTGTGATGAAAAATTCGAGAATTTAACCATTTCTTCCAAAAAAGGCTTATCTCCCTGTTTCCAGCGCTTTTCTGACACTTGGGCTGACATGTGATGAAAAAGTCAGAAATCTTAATCAATGCTTCCAAAAAAGGCTTATATCCCCGTTTCCAGCTGTTTAGTGACATTTGGGATGATGTGTGATGAAAAATTCGAGAATTTAACCATTTCTTCCAAAAAAGGCTTATCTCCCTGTTTCCAGCGCTTTTCTGACACTTGGGCTGACATGTGATGAAAAAGTCAGAAATCTTAAACAATGCTTCCAAAAAAGGCTTATATCCCCGTTTCCAGCTGTTTAGTGACATTTGGGATGATGTGTGATGAAAAATTCGAGAATTTAACCATTTCTTCCAAAAAAGGCTTATCTCCCTGTTTCCAGCGCTTTTCTGACACTTGGGCTGACATGTGATGAAAAAGTCAGAAATCTTAATCAATGGTTCCAAAAAAGGCTTATCTCCCCGTTTCCAGCTGATTAGTGACATTTGGGATGATGTGTGATGAAAAATTCAAGAATTTAACCATTTCTTCCAAAAAAGGCTTATCTCCCTGTTTCCAGCGCTTTTCTGACACTTGGGCTGACATGTGATGAAAAAGTCAGAAATCTTAATCAATGGTTCCAAAAAAGGCTTATCTCCCCGTTTCCAGCTGTTTAGTGACATTTGGGATGATGTGTGATGAAAAATCCAAGAATTTAACCTTTTCTTCCAAAAAAAGGCAGATCTCCCTGTTTCCAGCGCTTTTCTGACACTTGGGCTGACATGTGATGAAAAAGTCAGAAATCTTAATCAATGCTTCCAAAAAAGGCTTATCTCCCCGTTTCCAGCTGTTTAGTGACATTTGGGATGATGTGTGATGAAAAATTCAAGAATATAACCATTTCTTCCAAAAAAGGCTTATCTCCCTGTTTCCAGCGCTTTTCTGACACTTGGGCTGACATGTGATGAAAAAGTCAGAAATCTTAATCAATGGTTCCAAAAAAGGCTTAGCTCCCCGTTTCCAGCTGTTTAGTGACATTTGGGATGATGTGTGATGAAAAATTCAAGAATTTAACCTTTTCTTCCAAAAAAAGGCAGATCTCCCTGTTTCCAGCGCTTTTCTGACACTGGAGCTGATATGTGATGAAAAAGTCAAAATGTTAATCAATGGTTACAAAAAAGGCTTATCTCCCCGATTCCAGCTGTTTAGTGACATTTGGGATGATGTGTGATGAAAAATTCAAGAATTTAACCTTTTCTTCCAAATAAAGGCAGATCTCCCTGTTTCCAGCGCTTTTCTGACACTTGGGCTGACATGTGATGAAAAAGTCAGAAATCTTAATCAATGCTTCCAAAAAAGGCTTATCTCCCCGTTTCCAGCTGTTTAGTGACATTTGGGATGATGTGTGATGAAAAATTCAAGAATTTAACCATTTCTTCCAAAAAAGGCTTATCTCCCTGTTTCCAGCGCTTTTCTGACACTTGGGCTGACATGTGATGAAAAAGTCAGAAATCTTAATCAATGGTTCCAAAAAAGGCTTAGCTCCCCGTTTCCAGCTGTTTAGTGACATTTGGGATGATGTGTGATGAAAAATTCAAGAATTTAACCTTTTCTTCCAAAAAAAGGCAGATCTCCCTGTTTCCAGCGCTTTTCTGACACTGGAGCTGATATGTGATGAAATGGTCAAAATGTTAACCATTGCTTCCAAAAAAGGCTTATCTCCCCGTTTCCAGCTGTTTAGTGACATTTGGGATGATGTGTGATGAAAAATTCAAGAATTTAACCATTTCTTCCAAAAAAGGCTTATCTCCCTGTTTCCAGCGCTTTTCTGACACTTGGGCTGACATGTGATGAAAAAGTCAGAAATCTTAATCAATGGTTCCAAAAAAGGCTTAGCTCCCCGTTTCCAGCTGTTTAGTGACATTTGGGATGATGTGTGATGAAAAATTCAAGAATTTAACCTTTTCTTCCAAAAAAAGGCAGATCTCCCTGTTTCCAGCGCTTTTCCTGACACTTGGGCTGACATGTGATGAAAAAGTCAGAAATCTTAATCAATGCTTCCAAAAAAGGCTTAGCTCCCCGTTTCCAGCTGTTTAGTGACATTTGGGATGATGTGTGATGAAAAATTCAAGAATTTAACCTTTTCTTCCAAAAAAAGGCAGATCTCCCTGTTTCCAGCGCTTTTCTGACACTGGAGCTGATATGTGATGAAAAAGTCAAAATGTTAACCATTGCTTCCAAAAAAGGCTTATCTCCCCGTTTCCAGCTGTTTAGTGACATTTGGGATGATGTGTGATGACAAATTCAAGAATTTAACCATTTCTTCCAAAAAAGGCTTATCTCCCTGTTTCCAGCGCTTTTCTGACACTTGGGCTGACATGTGATGAAAAAGTCAGAAATCTTAATCAATGCTTCCAAAAAAGGCTTATATCCCCGTTTCCAGCTGTTTAGTGACATTTGGGATGATGTGTGATGAAAAATTCGAGAATTTAACCATTTCTTCCAAAAAAGGCTTATCTCCCTGTTTCCAGCGCTTTTCTGACACTTGGGCTGACATGTGATGAAAAAGTCAGAAATCTTAATCAATGGTTCCAAAAAAGGCTTATCTCCCCGTTTCCAGCTGTTTAGTGACATTAGGATGATGTGTGATGAAAAATTCAAGAATTTAACCTTTTCTTCCAAAAAAAGGCAGATCTCCCTGTTTCCAGCGCTTTTCTGACACTGGAGCTATGTGATGAAAAAGTCAAAATGTTAACCATTGCTTCCAAAAAAGGCTTATCTCCCCGTTTCCAGCTGTTTAGTGACATTTGGGATGATGTGTGATGACAAATTCAAGAATTTAACCATTTCTTCCAAAAAAGGCTTATCTCCCTGTTTCCAGCGCTTTTCTGACACTTGGGTTGACATGTGATGAAAAAGTCAGAAATCTTAATCAATGCTTCCAAAAAAGGCTTATATCCCCGTTTCCAGCTGTTTAGTGACATTTGGGATGATGTGTGATGAAAAATTCGAGAATTTAACCATTTCTTCCAAAAAAGGCTTATCTCCCTGTTTCCAGCGCTTTTCTGACACTTGGGCTGACATGTGATGAAAAAGTCAGAAATCTTAATCAATGCTTCCAAAAAAGGCTTATCTCCCCGTTTCCAGCTGTTTAGTGACATTTGGGATGATGTGTGATGAAAAATTCAAGAATTTAACCATTTCTTCCAAAAAAGGCTTATCTCCCTGTTTCCAGCGCTTTTCTGACACTTGGGCTGACATGTGATGAAAAAGACAGAAATCTTAATCAATGGTTCCAAAAAAGGCTTAGCTCCCCGTTTCCAGCTGTTAAGTGACATTTGGGATGATGTGTGATGAAAAATTCAAGAATTTAACCTTTTCTTCCAAAAAAAGGCAGATCTCCCTGTTTCCAGCGCTTTTCTGACACTTGGGCTGACATGTGATGAAAAAGTCAGAAATCTTAATCAATGCTTCCAAAAAAGGCTTATATCCCCATTTCCAGCTGTTTAGTGACATTTGGGATGATGTGTGATGAAAAATTCAAGAATTTAACCATTTCTTCCAAAAAAGGCTTATCTCCCTGTTTCCAGCGCTTTTCTGACACTGGAGCTGATATGTGATGAAAAAGTCAAAATGTCAATCAATGGTTCCAAAAAAGGCTTATCTCCCCGTTTCCAGCTGTTTAGTGACATTTGGGATGATGTGTGATGAAAAATTCAAGAATTTAACCTTTTCTTCCAAAAAAAGGCAGATCTCCCTGTTTCCAGCACTTTTCTGACACTTGGGCTGACATGTGATGAAAAAGTCAGAAATCTTAATCAATGCTTCCAAAAAAGGCTTATCTCCCCGTTTCCAGCTGTTTAGTGACATTTGGGATGATGTGTGATGAAAAATTCAAGAATTTAACCATTTCTTCCAAAAAAGGCTTATCTCCCTGTTTCCAGCGCTTTTCTGACACTTGGGCTGACATGTGATGAAAAAGTCAGAAATCTTAATCAATGGTTCCAAAAAAGGCTTAGCTCCCCGTTTCCAGCTGTTTAGTGACATTTGGGATGATGTGTGATGAAAAATTCAAGAATTTAACCTTTTCTTCCAAAAAAAGGCAGATCTCCCTGTTTCCAGCGCTTTTCTGACACTTGGGCTGACATGTGATGAAAAAGTCAGAAATCTTAATCAATGCTTCCAAAAAAGGCATATCTCCCCGTTTCCAGCTGTTTAGTGACATTTGGGATGATGTGTGATGAAAAATTCAAGAATTTAACCTTTTCTTCCAAAAAAAGGCAGATCTCCCTGTTTCCAGCGCTTTTCTGACACTTGGGCTGACATGTGATGAAAAAGTCAGAAATCTTAATCAATGGTTCCAAAAAAGGCTTAGCTCCCCGTTTCCAGCTGTTTAGTGACATTTGGGATGATGTGTGATGAAAAATTCAAGAATTTAACCTTTTCTTCCAAAAAAAGGCAGATCTCCCTGTTTCCAGCGCTTTTCTGACACTTGGGCTGACATGTGATGAAAAAGTCAGAAATCTTAATCAATGCTTCCAAAAAAGGCTTATCTCCCCGTTTCCAGCTGTTTAGTGACATTTGGGATGATGTGTGATGAAAAATTCAAGAATTTAACCATTTCTTCCAAAAAAGGCTTATCTCCCTGTTTCCAGCGCTTTTCTGACAATTGGGCTGACATGTGATGAAAAAGTCAGAAATCTTAATCAATGCTTCCAAAAAAGGCTTATCTCCCCGTTTCCAGCTGTTTAGTGACATTTGGGATGATGTGTGATGAAAAATTCGAGAATTTAACCATTTCTTCCAAAAAAGGCTTATCTCCCTGTTTCCAGCGCTTTTCTGACACTTGGGCTGACATGTGATGAAAAAGTCAGAAATCTTAATCAATGGTTCCAAAAAAGGCTTATCTCCCCGTTTCCAGCTGTTTAGTGACATTTGGGATGATGTGTGATGAAAAATTCAAGAATTTAACCTTTTCTTCCAAAAAAAGGCAGATCTCCCTGTTTCCAGCGCTTTTCTGACACTGGAGCTGATATGTGATGAAAAAGTCAAAATGTTAACCATTGCTTCCAAAAAAGGCTTATCTCCCCGTTTCCAGCTGTTTAGTGACATTTGGGATGATGTGTGATGACAAATTCAAGAATTTAACCTTTTCTTCCAAAAAAAGGCAGATCTCCCTGTTTCCAGCATTTTTCTGACACTTGGGCTGACATGTGATGAAAAAGTCAGAAATCTTAATCAATGCTTCCAAAAAAGGCTTATCTCCCCGTTTCCAGCTGTTTAGTGACATTTGGGATGATGTGTGATGACAAATTCAAGAATTTAACCATTTCTTCCAAAAAAGGCTTATCTCCCTGTTTCCAGCGCTTTTCTGACACTTGGGCTGACATGTGATGAAAAAGTCAGAAATCTTAATCAATGCTTCCAAAAAAGGCTTATATCCCCGTTTCCAGCTGTTTAGTGACATTTGGGATGATGTGTGATGAAAAATTAGAGAATTTAACCATTTCTTCCAAAAAAGGCTTATCTCCCTGTTTCCAGCGCTTTTCTGACACTTGGGCTGACATGTGATGAAAAAGTCAGAAATCTTAATCAATGGTTCCAAAAAAGGCTTAGCTCCCCGTTTCCAGCTGTTTAGTGACATTTGGGATGATGTGTGATGAAAAATTCAAGAATTTAACCTTTTCTTCCAAAAAAAGGCAGATCTCCCTGTTTCCAGCGCTTTTCTGACACTTGGGCTGACATGTGATGAAAAAGTCAGAAATCTTAATCAATGGTTCCAAAAAAGGCTTATCTCCCCGTTTCCAGCTGTTTAGTGACATTTGGGATGATGTGTGATGAAAAATTCAAGAATTTAACCATTTCTTCCAAAAAAGGCTTATCTCCCTGTTTCCAGCGCTTTTCTGACACTTGGGCTGACATGTGATGAAAAAGTCAGAAATCTTAATCAATGGTTCCAAAAAAGGCTTATCTCCCCGTTTCCAGCTGTTTAGTGACATTTGGGATGATGTGTGATGAAAAATTCAAGAATTTAACCTTTTCTTCCAAAAAAAGGCAGATCTCCCTGTTTCCAGCGCTTTTCTGACACTTGGGCTGACATGTGATGAAAAAGTCAGAAATCTTAATCAATGCTTCCAAAAAAGGCTTATCTCCCCGTTTCCAGCTGTTTAGTGACATTTGGGATGATGTGTGATGAAAAATTCAAGAATTTAACCTTTTCTTCCAAAAAAAGGCAGATCTCCCTGTTTCCAGCGCTTTTCTGACACTTGGGCTGACATGTGATGAAAAAGTCAGAAATCTTAATCGATGCTTCCAAAAAAGGCTTATCTCCCCGTTTCCAGCTGTTTAGTGACATTTGGGATGATGTGTGATGAAAAATTCAAGAATTTAACCTTTTCTTCCAAAAAAGGCAGATCTCCCTGTTTCCAGCGCTTTTCTGACACTGGAGCTGATATGTGATGAAAAAGTCAAAATGTTAACCATTGCTTCCAAAAAAGGCTTATCTCCCCGTTTCCAGCTGTTTAGTGACATTTGGGATGATGTGTGATGACAAATTCAAAAATTTAACCATTTCTTCCAAAAAAGGCTTATCTCCCTGTTTCCAGCGCTTTTCTGACACTTGGGCTGACATGTGATGAAAAAGTCAGAAATCTTAATCAATGATTCCAAAAAAGGCTTATATCCCCGTTTCCAGCTGTTTAGTGACATTTGGGATGATGTGTGATGAAAAATTCGAGAATTTAACCATTTCTTCCAAAAAAGGCTTATCTCCCTGTTTCCAGCGCTTTTCTGACACTTGGGCTGACATGTTATGAAAAAGTCAGAAATCTTAATCAATGGTTCCAAAAAAGGCTTATCTCCCCGTTTCCAGCTGTTTAGTGACATTTGGGATGATGTGTGATGAAAAATTCAAGAATTTAACCTTTTCTTCCAAAAAAAGGCAGATCTCCCTGTTTCCAGCGCTTTTCTGACACTGGAGCTGATATGTGATGAAAAAGTCAAAATGTTAACCATTGCTTCCAAAAAAGGCTTATCTCCCCGTTTCCAGCTGTTTAGTGACATTTGGGATGATGTGTGATGAAAAATTCAAGAATTTAACCATTTCTTCCAAAAAAGGCTTATCTCCCTGTTTCCAGCGCTTTTCTGACACTGGAGCTGATATGTGATGAAAAAGTCAAAATCTTAATCAATGGTTCCAAAAAAGGCTTAGCTCCCCGTTTCCAGCTGTTTAGTGACATTTGGGATGATGTGTGATGAAAAATTCAAGAATTTAACCTTTTCTTCCAAAAAAAGGCAGATCTCCCTGTTTCCAGCGCTTTTCTGACACTTGGGCTGACATGTGATGAAAAAGTCAGAAATCTTAATCAATGCTTCCAAAAAAGGCTTATCTCCCCGTTTCCAGCTGTTTAGTGACATTTGGGATGATGTGTGATGAAAAATTCAAGAATTTAACCTTTTCTTCCAAAAAAAGGCAGATCTCCCTGTTTCCAGCGCTTTTCTGACACTTGAGCTGACATGTGATGAAAAAGTCAGAAATCTTAATCGATGCTTCCAAAAAAGGCTTATCTCCCCGTTTCCAGCTGTTTAGTGACATTTGGGATGATGTGTGATGAAAAATTCAAGAATTTAACCTTTTCTTCCAAAAAAAGGCAGATCTCCCTGTTTCCAGCGCTTTTCTGACACTGGAGCTGATATGTGATGAAAAAGTCAAAATGTTAACCATTGCTTCCAAAAACGGCTTATCTCCCCGTTTCCAGCTGTTTAGTGACATTTGGGATGATGTGTGATGACAAATTCAAGAATTTAACCATTTCTTCCAAAAAAGGCTTATCTCCCTGTTTCCAGCGCTTTTCTGACACTTGGGCTGACATGTGATGAAAAAGTCAGAAATCTTAATCAATGCTTCCAAAAAAGGCTTATATCCCCGTTTCCAGCTGTTTAGTGACATTTGGGATGATGTGTGATGAAAAATTCGAGAATTTAACCATTTCTTCCAAAAAAGGCTTATCTCCCTGTTTCCAGCGCTTTTCTGACACTTGGGCTGACATGTGATGAAAAAGTCAGAAATCTTAATCAATGGTTCCAAAAAAGGCTTAGCTCCCCGTTTCCAGCTGTTTAGTGACATTTGGGATGATGTGTGATGAAAAATTCAAGAATTTAACCTTTTCTTCCAAAAAAAGGCAGATCTCCCTGTTTCCAGCGCTTTTCTGACACTTGGGCTGACATGTGATGAAAAAGTCAGAAATCTTAATCAATGGTTCCAAAAAAGGCTTATCTCCCCGTTTCCAGCTGTTTAGTGACATTAGGATGATGTGTGATGAAAAATTCAAGAATTTAACCTTTTCTTCCAAAAAAAGGCAGATCTCCCTGTTTCCAGCGCTTTTCTGACACTGGAGCTATGTGATGAAAAAGTCAAAATGTTAACCATTGCTTCCAAAAAAGGCTTATCTCCCCGTTTCCAGCTGTTTAGTGACATTTGGGATGATGTGTGATGACAAATTCAAGAATTTAACCATTTCTTCCAAAAAAGGCTTATCTCCCTGTTTCCAGCGCTTTTCTGACACTTGGGTTGACATGTGATGAAAAAGTCAGAAATCTTAATCAATGCTTCCAAAAAAGGCTTATATCCCCGTTTCCAGCTGTTTAGTGACATTTGGGATGATGTGTGATGAAAAATTCGAGAATTTAACCATTTCTTCCAAAAAAGGCTTATCTCCCTGTTTCCAGCGCTTTTCTGACACTTGGGCTGACATGTGATGAAAAAGTCAGAAATCTTAATCAATGCTTCCAAAAAAGGCTTATCTCCCCGTTTCCAGCTGTTTAGTGACATTTGGGATGATGTGTGATGAAAAATTCAAGAATTTAACCATTTCTTCCAAAAAAGGCTTATCTCCCTGTTTCCAGCGCTTTTCTGACACTTGGGCTGACATGTGATGAAAAAGACAGAAATCTTAATCAATGGTTCCAAAAAAGGCTTAGCTCCCCGTTTCCAGCTGTTAAGTGACATTTGGGATGATGTGTGATGAAAAATTCAAGAATTTAACCTTTTCTTCCAAAAAAAGGCAGATCTCCCTGTTTCCAGCGCTTTTCTGACACTTGGGCTGACATGTGATGAAAAAGTCAGAAATCTTAATCAATGCTTCCAAAAAAGGCTTATATCCCCATTTCCAGCTGTTTAGTGACATTTGGGATGATGTGTGATGAAAAATTCAAGAATTTAACCATTTCTTCCAAAAAAGGCTTATCTCCCTGTTTCCAGCGCTTTTCTGACACTGGAGCTGATATGTGATGAAAAAGTCAAAATGTCAATCAATGGTTCCAAAAAAGGCTTATCTCCCCGTTTCCAGCTGTTTAGTGACATTTGGGATGATGTGTGATGAAAAATTCAAGAATTTAACCTTTTCTTCCAAAAAAAGGCAGATCTCCCTGTTTCCAGCACTTTTCTGACACTTGGGCTGACATGTGATGAAAAAGTCAGAAATCTTAATCAATGCTTCCAAAAAAGGCTTATCTCCCCGTTTCCAGCTGTTTAGTGACATTTGGGATGATGTGTGATGAAAAATTCAAGAATTTAACCATTTCTTCCAAAAAAGGCTTATCTCCCTGTTTCCAGCGCTTTTCTGACACTTGGGCTGACATGTGATGAAAAAGTCAGAAATCTTAATCAATGGTTCCAAAAAAGGCTTAGCTCCCCGTTTCCAGCTGTTTAGTGACATTTGGGATGATGTGTGATGAAAAATTCAAGAATTTAACCTTTTCTTCCAAAAAAAGGCAGATCTCCCTGTTTCCAGCGCTTTTCTGACACTTGGGCTGACATGTGATGAAAAAGTCAGAAATCTTAATCAATGCTTCCAAAAAAGGCTTATCTCCCCGTTTCCAGCTGTTTAGTGACATTTGGGATGATGTGTGATGAAAAATTCAAGAATTTAACCTTTTCTTCCAAAAAAAGGCAGATCTCCCTGTTTCCAGCGCTTTTCTGACACTTGGGCTGACATGTGATGAAAAAGTCAGAAATCTTAATCAATGGTTCCAAAAAAGGCTTAGCTCCCCGTTTCCAGCTGTTTAGTGACATTTGGGATGATGTGTGATGAAAAATTCAAGAATTTAACCTTTTCTTCCAAAAAAAGGCAGATCTCCCTGTTTCCAGCGCTTTTCTGACACTTGGGCTGACATGTGATGAAAAAGTCAGAAATCTTAATCAATGCTTCCAAAAAAGGCTTATCTCCCCGTTTCCAGCTGTTTAGTGACATTTGGGATGATGTGTGATGAAAAATTCAAGAATTTAACCATTTCTTCCAAAAAAGGCTTATCTCCCTGTTTCCAGCGCTTTTCTGACAATTGGGCTGACATGTGATGAAAAAGTCAGAAATCTTAATCAATGCTTCCAAAAAAGGCTTATCTCCCCGTTTCCAGCTGTTTAGTGACATTTGGGATGATGTGTGATGAAAAATTCGAGAATTTAACCATTTCTTCCAAAAAAGGCTTATCTCCCTGTTTCCAGCGCTTTTCTGACACTTGGGCTGACATGTGATGAAAAAGTCAGAAATCTTAATCAATGGTTCCAAAAAAGGCTTATCTCCCCGTTTCCAGCTGTTTAGTGACATTTGGGATGATGTGTGATGAAAAATTCAAGAATTTAACCTTTTCTTCCAAAAAAAGGCAGATCTCCCTGTTTCCAGCGCTTTTCTGACACTGGAGCTGATATGTGATGAAAAAGTCAAAATGTTAACCATTGCTTCCAAAAAAGGCTTATCTCCCCGTTTCCAGCTGTTTAGTGACATTTGGGATGATGTGTGATGACAAATTCAAGAATTTAACCTTTTCTTCCAAAAAAAGGCAGATCTCCCTGTTTCCAGCATTTTTCTGACACTTGGGCTGACATGTGATGAAAAAGTCAGAAATCTTAATCAATGCTTCCAAAAAAGGCTTATCTCCCCGTTTCCAGCTGTTTAGTGACATTTGGGATGATGTGTGATGACAAATTCAAGAATTTAACCATTTCTTCCAAAAAAGGCTTATCTCCCTGTTTCCAGCGCTTTTCTGACACTTGGGCTGACATGTGATGAAAAAGTCAGAAATCTTAATCAATGCTTCCAAAAAAGGCTTATATCCCCGTTTCCAGCTGTTTAGTGACATTTGGGATGATGTGTGATGAAAAATTAGAGAATTTAACCATTTCTTCCAAAAAAGGCTTATCTCCCTGTTTCCAGCGCTTTTCTGACACTTGGGCTGACATGTGATGAAAAAGTCAGAAATCTTAATCAATGGTTCCAAAAAAGGCTTAGCTCCCCGTTTCCAGCTGTTTAGTGACATTTGGGATGATGTGTGATGAAAAATTCAAGAATTTAACCTTTTCTTCCAAAAAAAGGCAGATCTCCCTGTTTCCAGCGCTTTTCTGACACTTGGGCTGACATGTGATGAAAAAGTCAGAAATCTTAATCAATGGTTCCAAAAAAGGCTTATCTCCCCGTTTCCAGCTGTTTAGTGACATTTGGGATGATGTGTGATGAAAAATTCAAGAATTTAACCATTTCTTCCAAAAAAGGCTTATCTCCCTGTTTCCAGCGCTTTTCTGACACTTGGGCTGACATGTGATGAAAAAGTCAGAAATCTTAATCAATGGTTCCAAAAAAGGCTTATCTCCCCGTTTCCAGCTGTTTAGTGACATTTGGGATGATGTGTGATGAAAAATTCAAGAATTTAACCTTTTCTTCCAAAAAAAGGCAGATCTCCCTGTTTCCAGCGCTTTTCTGACACTTGGGCTGACATGTGATGAAAAAGTCAGAAATCTTAATCGATGCTTCCAAAAAAGGCTTATCTCCCCGTTTCCAGCTGTTTAGTGACATTTGGGATGATGTGTGATGAAAAATTCAAGAATTTAACCTTTTCTTCCAAAAAAAGGCAGATCTCCCTGTTTCCAGCGCTTTTCTGACACTGGAGCTGATATGTGATGAAAAAGTCAAAATGTTAACCATTGCTTCCAAAAAAGGCTTATCTCCCCGTTTCCAGCTGTTTAGTGACATTTGGGATGATGTGTGATGACAAATTCAAAAATTTAACCATTTCTTCCAAAAAAGGGTTATCTCCCTGTTTCCAGCGCTTTTCTGACACTTGGGCTGACATGTGATGAAAAAGTCAGAAATCTTAATCAATGATTCCAAAAAAGGCTTATATCCCCGTTTCCAGCTGTTTAGTGACATTTGGGATGATGTGTGATGAAAAATTCGAGAATTTAACCATTTCTTCCAAAAAAGGCTTATCTCCCTGTTTCCAGCGCTTTTCTGACACTTGGGCTGACATGTTATGAAAAAGTCAGAAATCTTAATCAATGGTTCCAAAAAAGGCTTATCTCCCCGTTTCCAGCTGTTTAGTGACATTTGGGATGATGTGTGATGAAAAATTCAAGAATTTAACCTTTTCTTCCAAAAAAAGGCAGATCTCCCTGTTTCCAGCGCTTTTCTGACACTGGAGCTGATATGTGATGAAAAAGTCAAAATGTTAACCATTGCTTCCAAAAAAGGCTTATCTCCCCGTTTCCAGCTGTTTAGTGACATTTGGGATGATGTGTGATGAAAAATTCAAGAATTTAACCATTTCTTCCAAAAAAGGCTTATCTCCCTGTTTCCAGCGCTTTTCTGACACTGGAGCTGATATGTGATGAAAAAGTCAAAATCTTAATCAATGGTTCCAAAAAAGGCTTAGCTCCCCGTTTCCAGCTGTTTAGTGACATTTGGGATGATGTGTGATGAAAAATTCAAGAATTTAACCTTTTCTTCCAAAAAAAGGCAGATCTCCCTGTTTCCAGCGCTTTTCTGACACTTGGGCTGACATGTGATGAAAAAGTCAGAAATCTTAATCAATGCTTCCAAAAAAGGCTTATCTCCCCGTTTCCAGCTGTTTAGTGACATTTGGGATGATGTGTGATGAAAAATTCAAGAATTTAACCTTTTCTTCCAAAAAAAGGCAGATCTCCCTGTTTCCAGCGCTTTTCTGACACTTGAGCTGACATGTGATGAAAAAGTCAGAAATCTTAATCGATGCTTCCAAAAAAGGCTTATCTCCCCGTTTCCAGCTGTTTAGTGACATTTGGGATGATGTGTGATGAAAAATTCAAGAATTTAACCTTTTCTTCCAAAAAAAGGCAGATCTCCCTGTTTCCAGCGCTTTTCTGACACTGGAGCTGATATGTGATGAAAAAGTCAAAATGTTAACCATTGCTTCCAAAAACGGCTTATTTCCCCGTTTCCAGCTGTTTAGTGACATTTGGGATGATGTGTGATGACAAATTCAAGAATTTAACCATTTCTTCCAAAAAAGGCTTATCTCCCTGTTTCCAGCGCTTTTCTGACACTTGGGCTGACATGTGATGAAAAAGTCAGAAATCTTAATCAATGCTTCCAAAAAAGGCTTATATCCCCGTTTCCAGCTGTTTAGTGACATTTGGGATGATGTGTGATGAAAAATTCGAGAATTTAACCATTTCTTCCAAAAAAGGCTTATCTCCCTGTTTCCAGCGCTTTTCTGACACTTGGGCTGACATGTGATGAAAAAGTCAGAAATCTTAATCAATGGTTCCAAAAAAGGCTTAGCTCCCCGTTTCCAGCTGTTTAGTGACATTTGGGATGATGTGTGATGAAAAATTCAAGAATTTAACCTTTTCTTCCAAAAAAAGGCAGATCTCCCTGTTTCCAGCGCTTTTCTGACACTTGGGCTGACATGTGATGAAAAAGTCAGAAATCTTAATCAATGCTTCCAAAAAAGGCTTTTCTCCCCGTTTCCAGCTGTTTAGTGACATTTGGGATGATGTGTGATGAAAAATTCAAGAATTTAACCATTTCTTCCAAAAAAGGCTTATCTCCCTGTTTCCAGCGCTTTTCTGACACTGGAGCTGATATGTGATGAAAAAGTCAAAATGTCAATCAATGGTTCCAAAAAAGGCTTATCTCCCCGTTTCCAGCTGTTTAGTGACATTTGGGATGATGTGTGATGAAAAATTCAAGAATTTAACCTTTTCTTCCAAAAAAAGGCAGATCTCCCTGTTTCCAGCGCTTTTCTGACACTTGGGCTGACATGTGATGAAAAAGTCAGAAATCTTAATCAATGCTTCCAAAAAAGGCTTATCTCCCCGTTTCCAGCTGTTTAGTGACATTTGGGATGATGTGTGATGAAAAATTCAAGAATTTAACCATTTCTTCCAAAAAAGGCTTATCTCCCTGTTTCCAGCGCTTTTCTGACACTTGGGCTGACATGTGATGAAAAAGTCAGAAATCTTAATCAATGGTTCCAAAAAAGGCTTAGCTCCCCGTTTCCAGCTGTTTAGTGACATTTGGGATGATGTGTGATGAAAAATTCAAGAATTTAACCTTTTCTTCCAAAAAAAGGCAGATCTCCCTGTTTCCAGCGCTTTTCTGACACTTGGGCTGACATGTGATGAAAAAGTCAGAAATCTTAATCAATGCTTCCAAAAAAGGCTTATCTCCCCGTTTCCAGCTGTTTAGTGACATTTGGGATGATGTGTGATGAAAAATTCAAGAATTTAACCTTTTCTTCCAAAAAAAGGTCGATCTCCCTGTTTCCAGCGCTTTTCTGACACTTGGGCTGACATGTGATGAAAAAGTCAGAAATCTTAATCAATGGTTCCAAAAAAGGCTTAGCTCCCCGTTTCCAGCTGTTTAGTGACATTTGGGATGATGTGTGATGAAAAATTCAAGAATTTAACCTTTTCTTCCAAAAAAAGGCAGATCTCCCTGTTTCCAGCGCTTTTCTGACACTTGGGCTGACATGTGATGAAAAAGTCAGAAATCTTAATCAATGCTTCCAAAAAAGGCTTATCTCCCCGTTTCCAGCTGTTTAGTGACATTTGGGATGATGTGTGATGAAAAATTCAAGAATTTAACCATTTCTTCCAAAAAAGGCTTATCTCCCTGTTTCCAGCGCTTTTCTGACAATTGGGCTGACATGTGATGAAAAAGTCAGAAATCTTAATCAATGCTTCCAAAAAAGGCTTATCTCCCCGTTTCCAGCTGTTTAGTGACATTTGGGATGATGTGTGATGAAAAATTCGAGAATTTAACCATTTCTTCCAAAAAAGGCTTATCTCCCTGTTTCCAGCGCTTTTCTGACACTTGGGCTGACATGTGATGAAAAAGTCAGAAATCTTAATCAATGGTTCCAAAAAAGGCTTATCTCCCCGTTTCCAGCTGTTTAGTGACATTTGGGATGATGTGTGATGAAAAATTCAAGAATTTAACCTTTTCTTCCAAAAAAAGGCAGATCTCCCTGTTTCCAGCGCTTTTCTGACACTGGAGCTGATATGTGATGAAAAAGTCAAAATGTTAACCATTGCTTCCAAAAAAGGCTTATCTCCCCGTTTCCAGCTGTTTAGTGACATTTGGGATGATGTGTGATGACAAATTCAAGAATTTAACCTTTTCTTCCAAAAAAAGGCAGATCTCCCTGTTTCCAGCATTTTTCTGACACTTGGGCTGACATGTGATGAAAAAGTCAGAAATCTTAATCAATGCTTCCAAAAAAGGCTTATCTCCCCGTTTCCAGCTGTTTAGTGACATTTGGGATGATGTGTGATGAAAAATTCAAGAATTTAACCTTTTCTTCCAAAAAAAGGCAGATCTCCCTGTTTCCAGCGCTTTTCTGACACTTGGGCTGACATGTGATGAAAAAGTCAGAAATCTTAATCAATGCTTCCAAAAAAGGCTTATCTCCCCGTTTCCAGCTGTTTAGTGACATTTGGGATGATGTGTGATGACAAATTCAAGAATTTAACCATTTCTTCCAAAAAAGGCTTATCTCCCTGTTTCCAGCGCTTTTCTGACACTTGGGCTGACATGTGATGAAAAAGTCAGAAATCTTAATCAATGCTTCCAAAAAAGGCTTTTATCCCCGTTTCCAGCTGTTTAGTGACATTTGGGATGATGTGTGATGAAAAATTAGAGAATTTAACCATTTCTTCCAAAAAAGGCTTATCTCCCTGTTTCCAGCGCTTTTCTGACACTTGGGCTGACATGTGATGAAAAAGTCAGAAATCTTAATCAATGGTTCCAAAATAGGCTTAGCTCCCCGTTTCCAGCTGTTTAGTGACATTTGGGATGATGTGTGATGAAAAATTCGAGAATTTAACCATTTCTTCCAAAAAAGGCTTATCTCCCTGTTTCCAGCGCTTTTCTGACACTTGGGCTGACATGTTATGAAAAAGTCAGAAATCTTAATCAATGGTTCCAAAAAAGGCTTATCTCCCCGTTTCCAGCTGTTTAGTGACATTTGGGATGATGTGTGATGAAAAATTCAAGAATTTAACCTTTTCTTCCAAAAAAAGGCAGATCTCCCTGTTTCCAGCGCTTTTCTGACACTGGAGCTGATATGTGATGAAAAAGTCAAAATGTTAACCATTGCTTCCAAAAAAGGCTTATCTCCCCGTTTCCAGCTGTTTAGTGACATTTGGGATGATGTGTGATGAAAAATTCAAGAATTTAACCATTTCTTCCAAAAAAGGCTTATCTCCCTGTTTCCAGCGCTTTTCTGACACTGGAGCTGATATGTGATGAAAAAGTCAAAATCTTAATCAATGGTTCCAAAAAAGGCTTAGCTCCCCGTTTCCAGCTGTTTAGTGACATTTGGGATGATGTGTGATGAAAAATTCAAGAATTTAACCTTTTCTTCCAAAAAAAGGCAGATCTCCCTGTTTCCAGCGCTTTTCTGACACTTGGGCTGACATGTGATGAAAAAGTCAGAAATCTTAATCAATGCTTCCAAAAAAGGCTTATCTCCCCGTTTCCAGCTGTTTAGTGACATTTGGGATGATGTGTGATGAAAAATTCAAGAATTTAACCTTTTCTTCCAAAAAAAGGCAGATCTCCCTGTTTCCAGCGCTTTTCTGACACTTGAGCTGACATGTGATGAAAAAGTCAGAAATCTTAATCGATGCTTCCAAAAAAGGCTTATCTCCCCGTTTCCAGCTGTTTAGTGACATTTGGGATGATGTGTGATGAAAAATTCAAGAATTTAACCTTTTCTTCCAAAAAAAGGCAGATCTCCCTGTTTCCAGCGCTTTTCTGACACTGGAGCTGATATGTGATGAAAAAGTCAAAATGTTAACCATTGCTTCCAAAAACGGCTTATCTCCCCGTTTCCAGCTGTTTAGTGACATTTGGGATGATGTGTGATGACAAATTCAAGAATTTAACCTTTTCTTCCAAAAAAAGGCAGATCTCCCTGTTTCCAGCGCTTTTCTGACACTTGGGCTGACATGTGATGAAAAAGTCAGAAATCTTAATCAATGCTTCCAAAAAAGGCTTATATCCCAATTTCCAGCTGTTTAGTGACATTTGGGATGATGTGTGATGAAAAATTCAAGAATTTAACCATTTCTTCCAAAAAAGGCTTATCTCCCTGTTTCCAGCGCTTTTCTGACACTGGAGCTGATATGTGATGAAAAAGTCAAAATGTCAATCAATGGTTCCAAAAAAGGCTTATCTCCCCGTTTCCAGCTGTTTAGTGACATTTGGGATGATGTGTGATGAAAAATTCAAGAATTTAACCTTTTCTTCCAAAAAAAGGCAGATCTCCCTGTTTCCAGCGCTTTTCTGACACTTGGGCTGACATGTGATGAAAAAGTCAGAAATCTTAATCAATGCTTCCAAAAAAGGCTTATCTCCCCGTTTCCAGCTGTTTAGTGACATTTGGGATGATGTGTGATGAAAAATTCAAGAATTTAACCATTTCTTCCAAAAAAGGCTTATCTCCCTGTTTCCAGCGCTTTTCTGACACTTGGGCTGACATGTGATGAAAAAGTCAGAAATCTTAATCAATGGTTCCAAAAAAGGCTTAGCTCCCCGTTTCCAGCTGTTTAGTGACATTTGGGATGATGTGTGATGAAAAATTCAAGAATTTAACCTTTTCTTCCAAAAAAAGGCAGATCTCCCTGTTTCCAGCGCTTTTCTGACACTTGGGCTGACATGTGATGAAAAAGTCAGAAATCTTAATCAATGCTTCCAAAAAAGGCTTATCTCCCCGTTTCCAGCTGTTTAGTGACATTTGGGATGATGTGTGATGAAAAATTCAAGAATTTAACCTTTTCTTCCAAAAAAAGGTCGATCTCCCTGTTTCCAGCGCTTTTCTGACACTTGGGCTGACATGTGATGAAAAAGTCAGAAATCTTAATCAATGGTTCCAAAAAAGGCTTAGCTCCCCGTTTCCAGCTGTTTAGTGACATTTGGGATGATGTGTGATGAAAAATTCAAGAATTTAACCTTTTCTTCCAAAAAAAGGCAGATCTCCCTGTTTCCAGCGCTTTTCTGACACTTGGGCTGACATGTGATGAAAAAGTCAGAAATCTTAATCAATGCTTCCAAAAAAGGCTTATCTCCCCGTTTCCAGCTGTTTAGTGACATTTGGGATGATGTGTGATGAAAAATTCAAGAATTTAACCATTTCTTCCAAAAAAGGCTTATCTCCCTGTTTCCAGCGCTTTTCTGACAATTGGGCTGACATGTGATGAAAAAGTCAGAAATCTTAATCAATGCTTCCAAAAAAGGCTTATCTCCCCGTTTCCAGCTGTTTAGTGACATTTGGGATGATGTGTGATGAAAAATTCGAGAATTTAACCATTTCTTCCAAAAAAGGCTTATCTCCCTGTTTCCAGCGCTTTTCTGACACTTGGGCTGACATGTGATGAAAAAGTCAGAAATCTTAATCAATGGTTCCAAAAAAGGCTTATCTCCCCGTTTCCAGCTGTTTAGTGACATTTGGGATGATGTGTGATGAAAAATTCAAGAATTTAACCTTTTCTTCCAAAAAAAGGCAGATCTCCCTGTTTCCAGCGCTTTTCTGACACTGGAGCTGATATGTGATGAAAAAGTCAAAATGTTAACCATTGCTTCCAAAAAAGGCTTATCTCCCCGTTTCCAGCTGTTTAGTGACATTTGGGATGATGTGTGATGACAAATTCAAGAATTTAACCTTTTCTTCCAAAAAAAGGCAGATCTCCCTGTTTCCAGCATTTTTCTGACACTTGGGCTGACATGTGATGAAAAAGTCAGAAATCTTAATCAATGCTTCCAAAAAAGGCTTATCTCCCCGTTTCCAGCTGTTTAGTGACATTTGGGATGATGTGTGATGAAAAATTCAAGAATTTAACCTTTTCTTCCAAAAAAAGGCAGATCTCCCTGTTTCCAGCGCTTTTCTGACACTTGGGCTGACATGTGATGAAAAAGTCAGAAATCTTAATCAATGCTTCCAAAAAAGGCTTATCTCCCCGTTTCCAGCTGTTTAGTGACATTTGGGATGATGTGTGATGACAAATTCAAGAATTTAACCATTTCTTCCAAAAAAGGCTTATCTCCCTGTTTCCAGCGCTTTTCTGACACTTGGGCTGACATGTGATGAAAAAGTCAGAAATCTTAATCAATGCTTCCAAAAAAGGCTTATATCCCCGTTTCCAGCTGTTTAGTGACATTTGGGATGATGTGTGATGAAAAATTAGAGAATTTAACCATTTCTTCCAAAAAAGGCTTATCTCCCTGTTTCCAGCGCTTTTCTGACACTTGGGCTGACATGTGATGAAAAAGTCAGAAATCTTAATCAATGGTTCCAAAATAGGCTTAGCTCCCCGTTTCCAGCTGTTTAGTGACATTTGGGATGATGTGTGATGAAAAATTCGAGAATTTAACCATTTCTTCCAAAAAAGGCTTATCTCCCTGTTTCCAGCGCTTTTCTGACACTTGGGCTGACATGTTATGAAAAAGTCAGAAATCTTAATCAATGGTTCCAAAAAAGGCTTATCTCCCCGTTTCCAGCTGTTTAGTGACATTTGGGATGATGTGTGATGAAAAATTCAAGAATTTAACCTTTTCTTCCAAAAAAAGGCAGATCTCCCTGTTTCCAGCGCTTTTCTGACACTGGAGCTGATATGTGATGAAAAAGTCAAAATGTTAACCATTGCTTCCAAAAAAGGCTTATCTCCCCGTTTCCAGCTGTTTAGTGACATTTGGGATGATGTGTGATGAAAAATTCAAGAATTTAACCATTTCTTCCAAAAAAGGCTTATCTCCCTGTTTCCAGCGCTTTTCTGACACTGGAGCTGATATGTGATGAAAAAGTCAAAATCTTAATCAATGGTTCCAAAAAAGGCTTAGCTCCCCGTTTCCAGCTGTTTAGTGACATTTGGGATGATGTGTGATGAAAAATTCAAGAATTTAACCTTTTCTTCCAAAAAAAGGCAGATCTCCCTGTTTCCAGCGCTTTTCTGACACTTGGGCTGACATGTGATGAAAAAGTCAGAAATCTTAATCAATGCTTCCAAAAAAGGCTTATCTCCCCGTTTCCAGCTGTTTAGTGACATTTGGGATGATGTGTGATGAAAAATTCAAGAATTTAACCTTTTCTTCCAAAAAAAGGCAGATCTCCCTGTTTCCAGCGCTTTTCTGACACTTGAGCTGACATGTGATGAAAAAGTCAGAAATCTTAATCGATGCTTCCAAAAAAGGCTTATCTCCCCGTTTCCAGCTGTTTAGTGACATTTGGGATGATGTGTGATGAAAAATTCAAGAATTTAACCTTTTCTTCCAAAAAAAGGCAGATCTCCCTGTTTCCAGCGCTTTTCTGACACTGGAGCTGATATGTGATGAAAAAGTCAAAATGTTAACCATTGCTTCCAAAAACGGCTTATCTCCCCGTTTCCAGCTGTTTAGTGACATTTGGGATGATGTGTGATGACAAATTCAAGAATTTAACCATTTCTTCCAAAAAAGGCTTATCTCCCTGTTTCCAGCGCTTTTCTGACACTTGGGCTGACATGTGATAAAAAAGTCAGAAATCTTAATCAATGCTTCCAAAAAAGGCTTATCTCCCCGTTTCCAGCTGTTTAGTGACATTTGGGATGATGTGTGATGAAAAATTCAAGAATTTAACCTTTTCTTCCAAAAAAAGGCAGATCTCCCTGTTTCCAGCGCTTTTCTGACACTTGGGCTGACATGTGATGAAAAAGTCAGAAATCTTAATCAATGCTTCCAAAAAAGGCTTATCTCGCCGTTTCCAGCTGTTTAGTGACATTTGGGATGATGTGTGATGAAAAATTCAAGAATTTAACCTTTTCTTCCAAAAAAGGCTTATCTCCCTGTTTCCAGCGCTTTTCTGACACTTGGGCTGACATGTGATGAAAAAGACAGAAATCTTAATCAATGGTTCCAAAAAAGGCTTAGCTCCCCGTTTCCAGCTGTTAAGTGACATTTGGGATGATGTGTGATGAAAAATTCAAGAATTTAACCTTTTCTTCCAAAAAAAGGCAGATCTCCCTGTTTCCAGCGCTTTTCTGACACTTGGGCTGACATGTGATGAAAAAGTCAGAAATCTTAATCAATGGTTCCAAAAAAGGCTTAGCTCCCCGTTTCCGGCTGTTTAGTGACATTTGGGATGATGTGTGATGAAAAATTCAAGAATTTAACCTTTTCTTCCAAAAAAAGGCAGATCTCCCTGTTTCCAGCGCTTTTCTGACACTTGGGCTGACATGTGATGAAAAAGTCAGAAATCTTAATCAATGCTTCCAAAAAAGGCTTATCTCCCCGTTTCCAGCTGTTTAGTGACATTTGGGATGATGTGTGATGAAAAATTCAAGAATTTAACCTTTTCTTCCAAAAAAAGGCAGATCTCCCTGTTTCCAGCGCTTTTCTGACACTTGGGCTGACATGTGATGAAAAAGTCAGAAATCTTAATCAATGGTTCCAAAAAAGGCTTAGCTCCCCGTTTCCAGCTGTTTAGTGACATTTGGGATGATGTGTGATGAAAAATTCAAGAATTTAACCTTTTCTTCCAAAAAAAGGCAGATCTCCCTGTTTCCAGCGCTTTTCTGACACTTGGGCTGACATGTGATGAAAAAGTCAGAAATCTTAATCAATGCTTCCAAAAAAGGCTTATCTCCCCGTTTCCAGCTGTTTAGTGACATTTGGGATGATGTGTGATGAAAAATTCAAGAATTTAACCATTTCTTCCAAAAAAGGCTTATCTCCCTGTTTCCAGCGCTTTTCTGACAATTGGGCTGACATGTGATGAAAAAGTCAGAAATCTTAATCAATGCTTCCAAAAAAGGCTTATCTCCCCGTTTCCAGCTGTTTAGTGACATTTGGGATGATGTGTGATGAAAAATTCGAGAATTTAACCATTTCTTCCAAAAAAGGCTTATCTCCCTGTTTCCAGCGCTTTTCTGACACTTGGGCTGACATGTGATGAAAAAGTCAGAAATCTTAATCAATGGTTCCAAAAAAGGCTTATCTCCCCGTTTCCAGCTGTTTAGTGACATTTGGGATGATGTGTGATGAAAAATTCAAGAATTTAACCTTTTCTTCCAAAAAAAGGCAGATCTCCCTGTTTCCAGCGCTTTTCTGACACTGGAGCTGATATGTGATGAAAAAGTCAAAATTGTTAACCATTGCTTCCAAAAAAGGCTTATCTCCCCGTTTCCAGCTGTTTAGTGACATTTGGGATGATGTGTGATGACAAATTCAAGAATTTAACCTTTTCTTCCGAAAAAAGGCAGATCTCCCTGTTTCCAGCATTTTTCTGACACTTGGGCTGACATGTGATGAAAAAGTCAGAAATCTTAATCAATGCTTCCAAAAAAGGCTTATCTCCCCGTTTCCAGCTGTTTAGTGACATTTGGGATGATGTGTGATGAAAAATTCAAGAATTTAACCTTTTCTTCCAAAAAAAGGCAGATCTCCCTGTTTCCAGCGCTTTTCTGACACTTGGGCTGACATGTGATGAAAAAGTCAGAAATCTTAATCAATGCTTCCAAAAAAGGCTTATCTCCCCGTTTCCAGCTGTTTAGTGACATTTGGGATGATGTGTGATGACAAATTCAAGAATTTAACCATTTCTTCCAAAAAAGGCTTATCTCCCTGTTTCCAGCGCTTTTCTGACACTTGGGCTGACATGTGATGAAAAAGTCAGAAATCTTAATCAATGCTTCCAAAAAAGGCATATATCCCCGTTTCCAGCTGTTTAGTGACATTTGGGATGATGTGTGATGAAAAATTAGAGAATTTAACCATTTCTTCCAAAAAAGGCTTATCTCCCTGTTTCCAGCGCTTTTCTGACACTTGGGCTGACATGTGATGAAAAAGTCAGAAATCTTAATCAATGCTTCCAAAAAAGGCTTATCTCCCCGTTTCCAGCTGTTTAGTAACATTTGGGATGATGTGTGATGAAAAATTCAAGAATTTAACCATTTCTTCCAAAAAAGGCTTATCTCCCTGTTTCCAGCGCTTTTCTGACACTTGGGCTGACATGTGATGAAAAAGACAGAAATCTTAATCAATGGTTCCAAAAAAGGCTTAGCTCCCCGTTTCCAGCTGTTAAGTGACATTTGGGATGATGTGTGATGAAAAATTCAAGAATTTAACCTTTTCTTCCAAAAAAAGGCAGATCTCCCTGTTTCCAGCGCTTTTCTGACACTTGGGCTGACATGTGATGAAAAAGTCAGAAATCTTAATCAATGCTTCCAAAAAAGGCTTATATCCCCATTTCCAGCTGTTTAGTGACATTTGGGATGATGTGTGATGAAAAATTCAAGAATTTAACCATTTCTTCCAAAAAAGGCTTATCTCCCTGTTTCCAGCGCTTTTCTGACACTGGAGCTGATATGTGATGAAAAAGTCAAAATGTCAATCAATGGTTCCAAAAAAGACTTATCTCCCCGTTTCCAGCTGTTTAGTGACATTTGGGATGATGTGTGATGAAAAATTCAAGAATTTAACCTTTTCTTCCAAAAAAAGGCAGATCTCCCTGTTTCCAGCGCTTTTCTGACACTTGGGCTGACATGTGATGAAAAAGTCAGAAATCTTAATCAATGCTTCCAAAAAAGGCTTATCTCCCCGTTTCCAGCTGTTTAGTGACATTTGGGATGATGTGTGATGAAAAATTCAAGAATTTAACCATTTCTTCCAAAAAAGGCTTATCTCCCTGTTTCCAGCGCTTTTCTGACACTTGGGCTGACATGTGATGAAAAAGTCAGAAATCTTAATCAATGGTTCCAAAAAAGGCTTAGCTCCCCGTTTCCAGCTGTTTAGTGACATTTGGGATGATGTGTGATGAAAAATTCAAGAATTTAACCTTTTCTTCCAAAAAAAGGCAGATCTCCCTGTTTCCAGCGCTTTTCTGACACTTGGGCTGACATGTGATGAAAAAGTCAGAAATCTTAATCAATGCTTCCAAAAAAGGCTTATCTCCCTGTTTCCAGCGCTTTTCTGACAATTGGGCTGACATGTGATGAAAAAGTCAGAAATCTTAATCAATGCTTCCAAAAAAGGCTTATCTCCCCGTTTCCAGCTGTTTAGTGACATTTGGGATGATGTGTGATGAAAAATTCGAGAATTTAACCATTTCTTCCAAAAAAGGCTTATCTCCCTGTTTCCAGCGCTTTTCTGACACTTGGGCTGACATGTGATGAAAAAGTCAGAAATCTTAATCAATGGTTCCAAAAAAGGCTTATCTCCCCGTTTCCAGCTGTTTAGTGACATTTGGGATGATGTGTGATGAAAAATTCAAGAATTTAACCTTTTCTTCCAAAAAAAGGCAGATCTCCCTGTTTCCAGCGCTTTTCTGACACTGGAGCTGATATGTGATGAAAAAGTCAAAATGTTAACCATTGCTTCCAAAAAAGGCTTATCTCCCCGTTTCCAGCTGTTCAGTGACATTTGGGATGATGTGTGATGACAAATTCAAGAATTTAACCTTTTCTTCCAAAAAAAGGCAGATCTCCCTGTTTCCAGCATTTTTCTGACACTTGGGCTGACATGTGATGAAAAAGTCAGAAATCTTAATCAATGCTTCCAAAAAAGGCTTATCTCCCCGTTTCCAGCTGTTTAGTGACATTTGGGATTATGTGTGATGAAAAATTCAAGAATTTAACCTTTTCTTCCAAAAAAAGGCAGATCTCCCTGTTTCCAGCGCTTTTCTGACACTTGGGCTGACATGTGATGAAAAAGTCAGAAATCTTAATCAATGCTTCCAAAAAAGGCTTATCTCCCCGTTTCCAGCTGTTTAGTGACATTTGGGATGATGTGTGATGACAAATTCAAGAATTTAACCATTTCTTCCAAAAAAGGCTTATCTCCCTGTTTCCAGCGCTTTTCTGACACTTGGGCTGACATGTGATGAAAAAGTCAGAAATCTTAATCAATGCTTCCAAAAAAGGCTTATATCCCCGTTTCCAGCTGTTTAGTGACATTTGGGATGATGTGTGATGAAAAATTAGAGAATTTAACCATTTCTTCCAAAAAAGGCTTATCTCCCTGTTTCCAGCGCTTTTCTGACACTTGGGCTGACATGTGATGAAAAAGTCAGAAATCTTAATCAATGGTTCCAAAAAAGGCTTAGCTCCCCGTTTCCAGCTGTTTAGTGACATTTGGGATGATGTGTGATGAAAAATTCAAGAATTTAACCTTTTCTTCCAAAAAAAGGCAGATCTCCCTGTTTCCAGCGCTTTTCTGACACTTGGGCTGACATGTGATGAAAAAGTCAGAAATCTTAATCAATGGTTCCAAAAAAGGCTTATCTCCCCGTTTCCAGCTGTTTAGTGACATTTGGGATGATGTGTGATGAAAAATTCAAGAATTTAACCTTTTCTTCCAAAAAAAGGCAGATCTCCCTGTTTCCAGCGCTTTTCTGACACTGGAGCTGATATGTGATGAAAAAGTCAAAATGTTAACCCATTGCTTCCAAAAAAGGCTTATCTCCCCGTTTCCAGCTGTTTAGTGACATTTGGGATGATGTGTGATGAAAAATTCAAGAATTTAACCATTTCTTCCAAAAAAGGCTTATCTCCCTGTTTCCAGCGCTTTTCTGACACTGGAGCTGATATGTGATGAAAAAGTCAAAATCTTAATCAATGGTTCCAAAAAAGGCTTAGCTCCCCATTTCCAGCTGTTTAGTGACATTTGGGATGATGTGTGATGAAAAATTCAAGAATTTAACCTTTTCTTCCAAAAAAAGGCAGATCTCCCTGTTTCTAGCGCTTTTCTGACACTTGGGCTGACATGTGATGAAAAAGTCAGAAATCTTAATCAATGCTTCCAAAAAAGGCTTATCTCCCCGTTTCCAGCTGTTTAGTGACATTTGGGATGATGTGTGATGAAAAATTCAAGAATTTAACCTTTTCTTCCAAAAAAAGGCAGATCTCCCTGTTTCCAGCGCTTTTCTGACACTGGAGCTGATATGTGATGAAAAAGTCAAAATGTTAACCATTGCTTCCAAAAACGGCTTATCTCCCCGTTTCCAGCTGTTTAGTGACATTTGGGATGATGTGTGATGACAAATTCAAGAATTTAACCATTTCTTCCAAAAAAGGCTTATCTCCCTGTTTCCAGCGCTTTTCTGACACTTGGGCTGACATGTGATGAAAAAGTCAGAAATCTTAATCAATGCTTCCAAAAAAGGCTTATCTCCCCGTTTCCAGCTGTTTAGTGACATTTGGGATGATGTGTGATGAAAAATTCAAGAATTTAACCTTTTCTTCCAAAAAAAGGCAGATCTCCCTGTTTCCAGCGCTTTTCTGACACTTGGGCTGACATGTGATGAAAAAGTCAGAAATCTTAATCAATGCTTCCAAAAAAGGCTTATCTCGCCGTTTCCAGCTGTTTAGTGACATTTGGGATGATGTGTGATGAAAAATTCAAGAATTTAACCATTTCTTCCAAAAAAGGCTTATCTCCCTGTTTCCAGCGCTTTTCTGACACTTGGGCTGACATGTGATGAAAAAGACAGAAATCTTAATCAATGGTTCCAAAAAGGCTTAGCTCCCCGTTTCCAGCTGTTAAGTGACATTTGGGATGATGTGTGATGAAAAATTCAAGAATTTAACCTTTTCTTCCAAAAAAAGGCAGATCTCCCTGTTTCCAGCGCTTTTCTGACACTTGGGCTGACATGTGATGAAAAAGTCAGAAATCTTAATCAATGGTTCCAAAAAAGGCTTAGCTCCCCGTTTCCAGCTGTTTAGTGACATTTGGGATGATGTGTGATGAAAAATTCAAGAATTTAACCTTTTCTTCCAAAAAAAGGCAGATCTCCCTGTTTCCAGCGCTTTTCTGACACTTGGGCTGACATGTGATGAAAAAGTCAGAAATCTTAATCAATGCTTCCAAAAAAGGCTTATCTCCCCGTTTCCAGCTGTTTAGTGACATTTGGGATGATGTGTGATGAAAAATTCAAGAATTTAACCTTTTCTTCCAAAAAAAGGCAGATCTCCCTGTTTCCAGCGCTTTTCTGACACTTGGGCTGACATGTGATGAAAAAGTCAGAAATCTTAATCAATGGTTCCAAAAAAGGCTTAGCTCCCCGTTTCCAGCTGTTTAGTGACATTTGGGATGATGTGTGATGAAAAATTCAAGAATTTAACCTTTTCTTCCAAAAAAAGGCAGATCTCCCTGTTTCCAGCGCTTTTCTGACACTTGGGCTGACATGTGATGAAAAAGTCAGAAATCTTAATCAATGCTTCCAAAAAAGGCTTATCTCCCCGTTTCCAGCTGTTTAGTGACATTTGGGATGATGTGTGATGAAAAATTCAAGAATTTAACCATTTCTTCCAAAAAAGGCTTATCTCCCTGTTTCCAGCGCTTTTCTGACAATTGGGCTGACATGTGATGAAAAAGTCAGAAATCTTAATCAATGCTTCCAAAAAAGGCTTATCTCCCCGTTTCCAGCTGTTTAGTGACATTTGGGATGATGTGTGATGACAAATTCGAGAATTTAACCATTTCTTCCAAAAAAGGCTTATCTCCCTGTTTCCAGCGCTTTTCTGACACTTGGGCTGACATGTGATGAAAAAGTCAGAAATCTTAATCAATGGTTCCAAAAAAGGCTTATCTCCCCGTTTCCAGCTGTTTAGTGACATTTGGGATGATGTGTGATGAAAAATTCAAGAATTTAACCTTTTCTTCCAAAAAAAGGCAGATCTCCCTGTTTCCAGCGCTTTTCTGACACTGGAGCTGATATGTGATGAAAAAGTCAAAATGTTAACCATTGCTTCCAAAAAAGGCTTATCTCCCCGTTTCCAGCTGTTTAGTGACATTTGGGATGATGTGTGATGACAAATTCAAGAATTTAACCTTTTCTTCCAAAAAAAGGCAGATCTCCCTGTTTCCAGCATTTTTCTGACACTTGGGCTGACATGTGATGAAAAAGTCAGAAATCTTAATCAATGCTTCCAAAAAAGGCTTATCTCCCCGTTTCCAGCTGTTTAGTGACATTTGGGATGATGTGTGATGAAAAATTCAAGAATTTAACCTTTTCTTCCAAAAAAAGGCAGATCTCCCTGTTTCCAGCGCTTTTCTGACACTTGGGCTGACATGTGATGAAAAAGTCAGAAATCTTAATCAATGCTTCCAAAAAAGGCTTATCTCCCCGTTTCCAGCTGTTTAGTGACATTTGGGATGATGTGTGATGACAAATTCAAGAATTTAACCATTTCTTCCAAAAAAGGCTTATCTCCCTGTTTCCAGCGCTTTTCTGACACTTGGGCTGACATGTGATGAAAAAGTCAGAAATCTTAATCAATGCTTCCAAAAAAGGCTTATATCCCCGTTTCCAGCTGTTTAGTGACATTTGGGATGATGTGTGATGAAAAATTAGAGAATTTAACCATTTCTTCCAAAAAAGGCTTATCTCCCTGTTTCCAGCGCTTTTCTGACACTTGGGCTGACATGTGATGAAAAAGTCAGAAATCTTAATCAATGGTCCAAAAAAGGCTTATCTCCCCGTTTCCAGCTGTTTAGTGACATTTGGGATGATGTGTGATGAAAAATTCAAGAATTTAACCATTTCTTCCAAAAAAGGCTTATCTCCCTGTTTCCAGCGCTTTTCTGACACTTGGGCTGACATGTGATGAAAAAGACAGAAATCTTAATCAATGGTTCCAAAAAAGGCTTAGCTCCCCGTTTCCAGCTGTTAAGTGACATTTGGGATGATGTGTGATGAAAAATTCAAGAATTTAACCTTTTCTTCCAAAAAAAGGCAGATCTCCCTGTTTCCAGCGCTTTTCTGACACTTGGGCTGACATGTGATGAAAAAGTCAGAAATCTTAATCAATGCTTCCAAAAAAGGCTTATATCCCCATTTCCAGCTGTTTAGTGACATTTGGGATGATGTGTGATGAAAAATTCAAGAATTTAACCATTTCTTCCAAAAAAGGCTTATCTCCCTGTTTCCAGCGCTTTTCTGACACTGGAGCTGATATGTGATGAAAAAGTCAAAATGTCAATCAATGGTTCCAAAAAAGGCTTATCTCCCCGTTTCCAGCTGTTTAGTGACATTTGGGATGATGTGTGATGAAAAATTCAAGAATTTAACCTTTTCTTCCAAAAAAAGGCAGATCTCCCTGTTTCCAGCGCTTTTCTGACACTTGGGCTGACATGTGATGAAAAAGTCAGAAATCTTAATCAATGCTTCCAAAAAAGGCTTATCTCCCCGTTTCCAGCTGTTTAGTGACATTTGGGATGATGTGTGATGAAAAATTCAAGAATTTAACCATTTCTTCCAAAAAAGGCTTATCTCCCTGTTTCCAGCGCTTTTCTGACACTTGGGCTGACATGTGATGAAAAAGTCAGAAATCTTAATCAATGGTTCCAAAAAAGGCTTAGCTCCCCGTTTCCAGCTGTTTAGTGACATTTGGGATGATGTGTGATGAAAAATTCAAGAATTTAACCTTTTCTTCCAAAAAAAGGCAGATCTCCCTGTTTCCAGCGCTTTTCTGACACTTGGGCTGACATGTGATGAAAAAGTCAGAAATCTTAATCAATGCTTCCAAAAAAGGCTTATCTCCCCGTTTCCAGCTGTTTAGTGACATTTGGGATGATGTGTGATGAAAAATTCAAGAATTTAACCATTTCTTCCAAAAAAGGCTTATCTCCCTGTTTCCAGCGCTTTTCTGACACTTGGGCTGACATGTGATGAAAAAGACAGAAATCTTAATCAATGGTTCCAAAAAAGGCTTAGCTCCCCGTTTCCAGCTGTTAAGTGACATTTGGGATGATGTGTGATGAAAAATTCAAGAATTTAACCTTTTCTTCCAAAAAAAAGGCAGATCTCCCTGTTTCCAGCGCTTTTCTGACACTTGGGCTGACATGTGATGAAAAAGTCAGAAATCTTAATCAATGCTTCCAAAAAAGGCTTATATCCCCATTTCCAGCTGTTTAGTGACATTTGGGATGATGTGTGATGAAAAATTCAAGAATTTAACCATTTCTTCCAAAAAAGGCTTATCTCCCTGTTTCCAGCGCTTTTCTGACACTGGAGCTGATATGTGATGAAAAAGTCAAAATGTCAATCAATGGTTCCAAAAAAGGCTTATCTCCCCGTTTCCAGCTGTTTAGTGACATTTGGGATGATGTGTGATGAAAAATTCAAGAATTTAACCTTTTCTTCCAAAAAAAGGCAGATCTCCCTGTTTCCAGCGCTTTTCTGACACTTGGGCTGACATGTGATGAAAAAGTCAGAAATCTTAATCAATGCTTCCAAAAAAGGCTTATCTCCCCGTTTCCAGCTGTTTAGTGACATTTGGGATGATGTGTGATGAAAAATTCAAGAATTTAACCATTTCTTCCAAAAAAGGCTTATCTCCCTGTTTCCAGCGCTTTTCTGACACTTGGGCTGACATGTGATGAAAAAGTCAGAAATCTTAATCAATGGTTCCAAAAAAGGCTTAGCTCCCCGTTTCCAGCTGTTTAGTGACATTTGGGATGATGTGTGATGAAAAATTCAAGAATTTAACCTTTTCTTCCAAAAAAAGGCAGATCTCCCTGTTTCCAGCGCTTTTCTGACACTTGGGCTGACATGTGATGAAAAAGTCAGAAATCTTAATCAATGCTTCCAAAAAAGGCTTATCTCCCCGTTTCCAGCTGTTTAGTGACATTTGGGATGATGTGTGATGAAAATTCAAGAATTTAACCTTTTCTTCCAAAAAAAGGCAGATCTCCCTGTTTCCAGCGCTTTTCTGACACTTGGGCTGACATGTGATGAAAAAGTCAGAAATCTTAATCAATGCTTCCAAAAAAGGCTTAGCTCCCCGTTTCCAGCTGTTTAGTGACATTTGGGATGATGTGTGATGAAAAATTCAAGAATTTAACCTTTTCTTCCAAAAAAAGGCAGATCTCCCTGTTTCCAGCGCTTTTCTGACACTTGGGCTGACATGTGATGAAAAAGTCAGAAATCTTAATCAATGCTTCCAAAAAAGGCTTATCTCCCCGTTTCCAGCTGTTTAGTGACATTTGGGATGATGTGTGATGAAAAATTCAAGAATTTAACCATTTCTTCCAAAAAAGGCTTATCTCCCTGTTTCCAGCGCTTTTCTGACAATTGGGCTGACATGTGATGAAAAAGTCAGAAATCTTAATCAATGCTTCCAAAAAAGGCTTATCTCCCCGTTTCCAGCTGTTTAGTGACATTTGGGATGATGTGTGATGAAAAATTCGAGAATTTAACCATTTCTTCCAAAAAAGGCTTATCTCCCTGTTTCCAGCGCTTTTCTGACACTTGGGCTGACATGTGATGAAAAAGTCAGAAATCTTAATCAATGGTTCCAAAAAAGGCTTATCTCCCCGTTTCCAGCTGTTTAGTGACATTTGGGATGATGTGTGATGAAAAATTCAAGAATTTAACCTTTTCTTCCAAAAAAAGGCAGATCTCCCTGTTTCCAGCGCTTTTCTGACACTGGAGCTGATATGTGATGAAAAAGTCAAAATGTTAACCATTGCTTCCAAAAAAGGCTTATCTCCCCGTTTCCAGCTGTTCAGTGACATTTGGGATGATGTGTGATGACAAATTCAAGAATTTAACCTTTTCTTCCAAAAAAAGGCAGATCTCCCTGTTTCCAGCATTTTTCTGACACTTGGGCTGACATGTGATGAAAAAGTCAGAAATCTTAATCAATGCTTCCAAAAAAGGCTTATCTCCCCGTTTCCAGCTGTTTAGTGACATTTGGGATTATGTGTGATGAAAAATTCAAGAATTTAACCTTTTCTTCCAAAAAAAGGCAGATCTCCCTGTTTCCAGCGCTTTTCTGACACTTGGGCTGACATGTGATGAAAAAGTCAGAAATCTTAATCAATGCTTCCAAAAAAGGCTTATCTCCCCGTTTCCAGCTGTTTAGTGACATTTGGGATGATGTGTGATGACAAATTCAAGAATTTAACCATTTCTTCCAAAAAAGGCTTATCTCCCTGTTTCCAGCGCTTTTCTGACACTTGGGCTGACATGTGATGAAAAAGTCAGAAATCTTAATCAATGCTTCCAAAAAAGGCTTATATCCCCGTTTCCAGCTGTTTAGTGACATTTGGGATGATGTGTGATGAAAAATTAGAGAATTTAACCATTTCTTCCAAAAAAGGCTTATCTCCCTGTTTCCAGCGCTTTTCTGACACTTGGGCTGACATGTGATGAAAAAGTCAGAAATCTTAATCAATGGTTCCAAAAAAGGCTTAGCTCCCCGTTTCCAGCTGTTTAGTGACATTTGGGATGATGTGTGATGAAAAATTCAAGAATTTAACCTTTTCTTCCAAAAAAAGGCAGATCTCCCTGTTTCCAGCGCTTTTCTGACACTTGGGCTGACATGTGATGAAAAAGTCAGAAATCTTAATCAATGGTTCCAAAAAAGGCTTATCTCCCCGTTTCCAGCTGTTTAGTGACATTTGGGATGATGTGTGATGAAAAATTCAAGAATTTAACCTTTTCTTCCAAAAAAAGGCAGATCTCCCTGTTTCCAGCGCTTTTCTGACACTTGGGCTGACATGTGATGAAAAAGTCAGAAATCTTAATCGATGCTTCCAAAAAAGGCTTATCTCCCCGTTTCCAGCTGTTTAGTGACATTTGGGATGATGTGTGATGAAAAATTCAAGAATTTAACCTTTTCTTCCAAAAAAAGGCAGATCTCCCTGTTTCCAGCGCTTTTCTGACACTGGAGCTGATATGTGATGAAAAAGTCAAAATGTTAACCATTGCTTCCAAAAAAGGCTTATCTCCCCGTTTCCAGCTGTTTAGTGACATTTGGGATGATGTGTGATGAAAAATTCAAGAATTTAAACATTTCTTCCAAAAAAGGCTTATCTCCCTGTTTCCAGCGCTTTTCTGACACTGGAGCTGATATGTGATGAAAAAGTCAAAATCTTAATCAATGGTTCCAAAAAAGGCTTAGCTCCCCGTTTCCAGCTGTTAAGTGACATTTGGGATGATGTGTGATGAAAAATTCAAGAATTTAACCTTTTCTTCCAAAAAAAGGCAGATCTCCCTGTTTCCAGCGCTTTTCTGACACTTGGGCTGACATGTGATGAAAAAGTCAGAAATCTTAATCAATGCTTCCAAAAAAGGCTTATATCCCCGTTTCCAGCTGTTTAGTGACATTTGGGATGATGTGTGATGAAAAATTAGAGAATTTAACCATTTCTTCCAAAAAAGGCTTATCTCCCTGTTTCCAGCGCTTTTCTGACACTTGGGCTGACATGTGATGAAAAAGTCAGAAATCTTAATCAATGCTTCCAAAAAAGGCTTATCTCCCCGTTTCCAGCTGTTTAGTGACATTTGGGATGATGTGTGATGAAAAATTCAAGAATTTAACCTTTTCTTCCAAAAAAAGGCAGATCTCCCTGTTTCCAGCGCTTTTCTGACACTTGGGCTGACATGTGATGAAAAAGTCAGAAATCTTAATCAATGCTTCCAAAAAAGGCTTATCTCCCCGTTTCCAGCTGTTTAGTGACATTTGGGATGATGTGTGATGACAAATTCAAGAATTTAACCATTTCTTCCAAAAAAGGCTTATCTCCCTGTTTCCAGCGCTTTTCTGACACTTGGGCTGACATGTGATGAAAAAGTCAGAAATCTTAATCAATGCTTCCAAAAAAGGCTTATATCCCCGTTTCCAGCTGTTTAGTGACATTTGGGATGATGTGTGATGAAAAATTAGAGAATTTAACCATTTCTTCCAAAAAAGGCTTATCTCCCTGTTTCCAGCGCTTTTCTGACACTTGGGCTGACATGTGATGAAAAAGTCAGAAATCTTAATCAATGGTCCAAAAAAGGCTTATCTCCCCGTTTCCAGCTGTTTAGTGACATTTGGGATGATGTGTGATGAAAAATTCAAGAATTTAACCATTTCTTCCAAAAAAGGCTTATCTCCCTGTTTCCAGCGCTTTTCTGACACTTGGGCTGACATGTGATGAAAAAGACAGAAATCTTAATCAATGGTTCCAAAAAAGGCTTAGCTCCCCGTTTCCAGCTGTTAAGTGACATTTGGGATGATGTGTGATGAAAAATTCAAGAATTTAACCTTTTCTTCCAAAAAAAGGCAGATCTCCCTGTTTCCAGCGCTTTTCTGACACTTGGGCTGACATGTGATGAAAAAGTCAGAAATCTTAATCAATGCTTCCAAAAAAGGCTTATATCCCCATTTCCAGCTGTTTAGTGACATTTGGGATGATGTGTGATGAAAAATTCAAGAATTTAACCATTTCTTCCAAAAAAGGCTTATCTCCCTGTTTCCAGCGCTTTTCTGACACTGGAGCTGATATGTGATGAAAAAGTCAAAATGTCAATCAATGGTTCCAAAAAAGGCTTATCTCCCCGTTTCCAGCTGTTTAGTGACATTTGGGATGATGTGTGATGAAAAATTCAAGAATTTAACCTTTTCTTCCAAAAAAAGGCAGATCTCCCTGTTTCCAGCGCTTTTCTGACACTTGGGCTGACATGTGATGAAAAAGTCAGAAATCTTAATCAATGCTTCCAAAAAAGGCTTATCTCCCCGTTTCCAGCTGTTTAGTGACATTTGGGATGATGTGTGATGAAAAATTCAAGAATTTAACCATTTCTTCCAAAAAAGGCTTATCTCCCTGTTTCCAGCGCTTTTCTGACACTTGGGCTGACATGTGATGAAAAAGTCAGAAATCTTAATCAATGGTTCCAAAAAAGGCTTAGCTCCCCGTTTCCAGCTGTTTAGTGACATTTGGGATGATGTGTGATGAAAAATTCAAGAATTTAACCTTTTCTTCCAAAAAAAGGCAGATCTCCCTGTTTCCAGCGCTTTTCTGACACTTGGGCTGACATGTGATGAAAAAGTCAGAAATCTTAATCAATGCTTCCAAAAAAGGCTTATCTCCCCGTTTCCAGCTGTTTAGTGACATTTGGGATGATGTGTGATGAAAAATTCAAGAATTTAACCATTTCTTCCAAAAAAGGCTTATCTCCCTGTTTCCAGCGCTTTTCTGACACTTGGGCTGACATGTGATGAAAAAGACAGAAATCTTAATCAATGGTTCCAAAAAAAGGCTTAGCTCCCCGTTTCCAGCTGTTAAGTGACATTTGGGATGATGTGTGATGAAAAATTCAAGAATTTAACCTTTTCTTCCAAAAAAAGGCAGATCTCCCTGTTTCCAGCGCTTTTCTGACACTTGGGCTGACATGTGATGAAAAAGTCAGAAATCTTAATCAATGCTTCCAAAAAAGGCTTATATCCCCATTTCCAGCTGTTTAGTGACATTTGGGATGATGTGTGATGAAAAATTCAAGAATTTAACCATTTCTTCCAAAAAAGGCTTATCTCCCTGTTTCCAGCGCTTTTCTGACACTGGAGCTGATATGTGATGAAAAAGTCAAAATGTCAATCAATGGTTCCAAAAAAGGCTTATCTCCCCGTTTCCAGCTGTTTAGTGACATTTGGGATGATGTGTGATGAAAAATTCAAGAATTTAACCATTTCTTCCAAAAAAGGCTTATCTCCCTGTTTCCAGCGCTTTTCTGACACTTGGGCTGACATGTGATGAAAAAGTCAGAAATCTTAATCAATGGTTCCAAAAAAGGCTTAGCTCCCCGTTTCCAGCTGTTTAGTGACATTTGGGATGATGTGTGATGAAAAATTCAAGAATTTAACCTTTTCTTCCAAAAAAAGGCAGATCTCCCTGTTTCCAGCGCTTTTCTGACACTTGGGCTGACATGTGATGAAAAAGTCAGAAATCTTAATCAATGCTTCCAAAAAAGGCTTATCTCCCCGTTTCCAGCTGTTTAGTGACATTTGGGATGATGTGTGATGAAAAATTCAAGAATTTAACCTTTTCTTCCAAAAAAAGGCAGATCTCCCTGTTTCCAGCGCTTTTCTGACACTTGGGCTGACATGTGATGAAAAAGTCAGAAATCTTAATCAATGCTTCCAAAAAAGGCTTAGCTCCCCGTTTCCAGCTGTTTAGTGACATTTGGGATGATGTGTGATGAAAAATTCAAGAATTTAACCTTTTCTTCCAAAAAAAGGCAGATCTCCCTGTTTCCAGCGCTTTTCTGACACTTGGGCTGACATGTGATGAAAAAGTCAGAAATCTTAATCAATGCTTCCAAAAAAGGCTTATCTCCCCGTTTCCAGCTGTTTAGTGACATTTGGGATGATGTGTGATGAAAAATTCAAGAATTTAACCATTTCTTCCAAAAAAGGCTTATCTCCCTGTTTCCAGCGCTTTTCTGACAATTGGGCTGACATGTGATGAAAAAGTCAGAAATCTTAATCAATGCTTCCAAAAAAGGCTTATCTCCCCGTTTCCAGCTGTTTAGTGACATTTGGGATGATGTGTGATGAAAAATTCGAGAATTTAACCATTTCTTCCAAAAAAGGCTTATCTCCCTGTTTCCAGCGCTTTTCTGACACTTGGGCTGACATGTGATGAAAAAGTCAGAAATCTTAATCAATGGTTCCAAAAAAGGCTTATCTCCCCGTTTCCAGCTGTTTAGTGACATTTGGGATGATGTGTGATGAAAAATTCAAGAATTTAACCTTTTCTTCCAAAAAAAGGCAGATCTCCCTGTTTCCAGCGCTTTTCTGACACTGGAGCTGATATGTGATGAAAAAGTCAAAATGTTAACCATTGCTTCCAAAAAAGGCTTATCTCCCCGTTTCCAGCTGTTCAGTGACATTTGGGATGATGTGTGATGACAAATTCAAGAATTTAACCTTTTCTTCCAAAAAAAGGCAGATCTCCCTGTTTCCAGCATTTTTCTGACACTTGGGCTGACATGTGATGAAAAAGTCAGAAATCTTAATCAATGCTTCCAAAAAAGGCTTATCTCCCCGTTTCCAGCTGTTTAGTGACATTTGGGATTATGTGTGATGAAAAATTCAAGAATTTAACCTTTTCTTCCAAAAAAAGGCAGATCTCCCTGTTTCCAGCGCTTTTCTGACACTTGGGCTGACATGTGATGAAAAAGTCAGAAATCTTAATCAATGCTTCCAAAAAAGGCTTATCTCCCCGTTTCCAGCTGTTTAGTGACATTTGGGATGATGTGTGATGACAAATTCAAGAATTTAACCATTTCTTCCAAAAAAGGCTTATCTCCCTGTTTCCAGCGCTTTTCTGACACTTGGGCTGACATGTGATGAAAAAGTCAGAAATCTTAATCAATGCTTCCAAAAAAGGCTTATATCCCCGTTTCCAGCTGTTTAGTGACATTTGGGATGATGTGTGATGAAAAATTAGAGAATTTAACCATTTCTTCCAAAAAAGGCTTATCTCCCTGTTTCCAGCGCTTTTCTGACACTTGGGCTGACATGTGATGAAAAAGTCAGAAATCTTAATCAATGGTTCCAAAAAAGGCTTAGCTCCCCGTTTCCAGCTGTTTAGTGACATTTGGGATGATGTGTGATGAAAAATTCAAGAATTTAACCTTTTCTTCCAAAAAAAGGCAGATCTCCCTGTTTCCAGCGCTTTTCTGACACTTGGGCTGACATGTGATGAAAAAGTCAGAAATCTTAATCAATGGTTCCAAAAAAGGCTTATCTCCCCGTTTCCAGCTGTTTAGTGACATTTGGGATGATGTGTGATGAAAAATTCAAGAATTTAACCTTTTCTTCCAAAAAAAGGCAGATCTCCCTGTTTCCAGCGCTTTTCTGACACTTGGGCTGACATGTGATGAAAAAGTCAGAAATCTTAATCGATGCTTCCAAAAAAGGCTTATCTCCCCGTTTCCAGCTGTTTAGTGACATTTGGGATGATGTGTGATGAAAAATTCAAGAATTTAACCTTTTCTTCCAAAAAAAAGGCAGATCTCCCTGTTTCCAGCGCTTTTCTGACACTGGAGCTGATATGTGATGAAAAAGTCAAAATGTTAACCATTGCTTCCAAAAAAGGCTTATCTCCCCGTTTCCAGCTGTTTAGTGACATTTGGGATGATGTGTGATGAAAAATTCAAGAATTTAAACATTTCTTCCAAAAAAGGCTTATCTCCCTGTTTCCAGCGCTTTTCTGACACTGGAGCTGATATGTGATGAAAAAGTCAAAATCTTAATCAATGGTTCCAAAAAAGGCTTAGCTCCCCGTTTCCAGCTGTTAAGTGACATTTGGGATGATGTGTGATGAAAAATTCAAGAATTTAACCTTTTCTTCCAAAAAAAGGCAGATCTCCCTGTTTCCAGCGCTTTTCTGACACTTGGGCTGACATGTGATGAAAAAGTCAGAAATCTTAATCAATGCTTCCAAAAAAGGCTTATATCCCCGTTTCCAGCTGTTTAGTGACATTTGGGATGATGTGTGATGAAAAATTAGAGAATTTAACCATTTCTTCCAAAAAAGGCTTATCTCCCTGTTTCCAGCGCTTTTCTGACACTTGGGCTGACATGTGATGAAAAAGTCAGAAATCTTAATCAATGCTTCCAAAAAAGGCTTATCTCCCCGTTTCCAGCTGTTTAGTGACATTTGGGATGATGTGTGATGAAAAATTCAAGAATTTAACCATTTCTTCCAAAAAAGGCTTATCTCCCTGTTTCCAGCGCTTTTCTGACACTTGGGCTGACATGTGATGAAAAAGACAGAAATCTTAATCAATGGTTCCAAAAAAGGCTTATCTCCCCGTTTCCAGCTGTTTAGTGACATTTGGGATGATGTGTGATGACAAATTCAAGAATTTAACCTTTTCTTCCAAAAAAAGGCAGATCTCCCTGTTTCCAGCATTTTTCTGACACTTGGGCTGACATGTGATGAAAAAGTCAGAAATCTTAATCAATGCTTCCAAAAAAGGCTTATCTCCCCGTTGCCAGCTGTTTAGTGACATTTGGGATGATGTGTGATGAAAAATTCAAGAATTTAACCTTTTCTTCCAAAAAAGGCAGATCTCCCTGTTTCCAGCGCTTTTCTGACACTTGGGCTGACATGTGATGAAAAAGTCAGAAATCTTAATCAATGCTTCCAAAAAAGGCTTATATCCCCGTTTCCAGCTGTTTAGTGACATTTGGGATGATGTGTGATGAAAAATTAGAGAATTTAACCATTTCTTCCAAAAAAGGCTTATCTCCCTGTTTCCAGCGCTTTTCTGACACTTGGGCTGACATGTGATGAAAAAGTCAGAAATCTTAATCAATGCTTCCAAAAAAGGCTTATCTCCCCGTTTCCAGCTGTTTAGTGACATTTGGATGATGTGTGATGAAAAATTCAAGAATTTAACCCATTTCTTCCAAAAAAGGCTTATCTCCCTGTTTCCAGCGCTTTTCTGACACTTGGGCTGACATGTGATGAAAAAGACAGAAATCTTAATCAATGGTTCCAAAAAAGGCTTACCTCCCCGTTTCCAGCTGTTAAGTGACATTTGGGATGATGTGTGATGAAAAATTCAAGAATTTAACCTTTTCTTCCAAAAAAAGGCAGATCTCCCTGTTTCCAGCGCTTTTCTGACACTTGGGCTGACATGTGATGAAAAAGTCAGAAATCTTAATCAATGCTTCCAAAAAAGGCTTATATCCCCATTTCCAGCTGTTTAGTGACATTTGGGATGATGTGTGATGAAAAATTCAAGAATTTAAACCATTTTCTTCCAAAAAAGGCTTATCTCCCTGTTTCCAGCGCTTTTCTGACACTGGAGCTGATAATGTGATGAAAAAGTCAAAATGTCAATCAATGGTTCCAAAAAAGGCTTATCTCCCCGTTTCCAGCTGTTTTGACATTTGGGATGATGTGTGATGAAAAATTCAAGAATTTAACCTTTTCTTCCAAAAAAAGGCAGATCTCCCTGTTTCCAGCGCTTTTCTGACACTTGGGCTGACATGTGATGAAAAAGTCAGAAATCTTAATCAATGCTTCCAAAAAAGGCTTATCTCCCCGTTTCCAGCTGTTTAGTGACATTTGGGATGATGTGTGATGAAAAATTCAAGAATTTAACCATTTCTTCCAAAAAAGGCTTATCTCCCTGTTTCCAGCACTTTTCTGACACTTGGGCTGACATGTGATGAAAAAGTCAGAAATCTTAATCAATGGTTCCAAAAAAGGCTTAGCTCCCCGTTTCCAGCTGTTTAGTGACATTTTGGGATGATGTGTGATGAAAAATTCAAGAATTTAACCTTTTCTTCCAAAAAAAGGCAGATCTCCCTGTTTCCAGCGCTTTTCTGACACTTGGGCTGACATGTGATGAAAAAGTCAGAAATCTTAATCAATGCTTCCAAAAAAGGCTTATCTCCCCGTTTCCAGCTGTTTAGTGACATTTGGATGATGTGTGATGAAAAATTCAAGAATTTAACCTTTTCTTCCAAAAAAAGGCAGATCTCCCTGTTTCCAGCGCTTTTCTGACACTTGGGCTGACATGTGATGAAAAAGTCAGAAATCTTAATCAATGCTTCCAAAAAAGGCTTATATCCCCGTTTCCAGCTGTTTAGTGACATTTGGGATGATGTGTGATGAAAAATTAGAGAATTTAACCATTTCTTCCAAAAAAGGCTTATCTCCCTGTTTCCAGCGCTTTTCTGACACTTGGGCTGACATGTGATGAAAAAGTCAGAAATCTTAATCAATGGTTCCAAAAAAGGCTTAGCTCCCCGTTTCCAGCTGTTTAGTGACATTTGGGATGATGTGTGATGAAAAATTCAAGAATTTAACCTTTTCTTCCAAAAAAAGGCAGATCTCCCTGTTTCCAGCGCTTTTCTGACACTTGGGCTGACATGTGATGAAAAAGTCAGAAATCTTAATCAATGGTTCCAAAAAAGGCTTAGCTCCCCGTTTCCAGCTGTTAAGTGACATTTGGGATGATGTGTGATGAAAAATTCAAGAATTTAACCTTTTCTTCCAAAAAAGGCTTATCTCCCCGTTTCCAGCTGTTTAGTGACACTTGGGCTGACATGTGATGAAAAAGACAGAAATCTTAATCAATGGTTCCAAAAAAGGCTTAGCTCCCCGTTTCCAGCTGTTAAGTGACATTTGGGATGATGTGTGATGAAAAATTCAAGAATTTAACCTTTTCTTCCAAAAAAAGGCAGATCTCCCTGTTTCCAGCGCTTTTCTGACACTTGGGCTGACATGTGATGAAAAAGTCAGAAATCTTAATCAATGCTTCCAAAAAAGGCTTATATCCCCATTTCCAGCTGTTTAGTGACATTTGGGATGATGTGTGATGAAAAATTCAAGAATTTAACCATTTCTTCCAAAAAAGGCTTATCTCCCTGTTTCCAGCGCTTTTCTGACACTGGAGCTGATATGTGATGAAAAGTCAAAATGTCAATCAATGGTTCCAAAAAAGGCTTATCTCCCGTTTCCAGCTGTTTAGTGACATTTGGGATGATGTGTGATGAAAAATTCAAGAATTTAACCTTTTCTTCCAAAAAAAGGCAGATCTCCCTGTTTCCAGCGCTTTTCTGACACTTGGGCTGACATGTGATGAAAAAGTCAGAAATCTTAATCAATGCTTCCAAAAAAGGCTTATCTCCCCGTTTCCAGCTGTTTAGTGACATTTGGGATGATGTGTGATGAAAAATTCAAGAATTTAACCATTTCTTCCAAAAAAGGCTTATCTCCCTGTTTCCAGCGCTTTTCTGACACTTGGGCTGACATGTGATGAAAAAGTCAGAAATCTTAATCAATGCTTCCAAAAAAGGCTTATCTCCCCGTTTCCAGCTGTTTAGTGACATTTGGGATGATGTGTGATGAAAATTCAAGAATTTAACCTTTTCTTCCAAAAAAAGGCAGATCTCCCTGTTTCCAGCGCTTTTCTGACACTTGGGCTGACATGTGATGAAAAAGTCAGAAATCTTAATCAATGGTTCCAAAAAAGGCTTAGCTCCCCGTTTCCAGCTGTTTAGTGACATTTGGATGATGTGTGATGAAAAATTCAAGAATTTAACCTTTTCTTCCAAAAAAAGGCAGATCTCCCTGTTTCCAGCGCTTTTCTGACACTTGGGCTGACATGTGATGAAAAAGTCAGAAATCTTAATCAATGCTTCCAAAAAAGGCTTATCTCCCCGTTTCCAGCTGTTTAGTGACATTTGGGATGATGTGTGATGAAAAATTCAAGAATTTAACCATTTCTTCCAAAAAAGGCTTATCTCCCTGTTTCCAGCGCTTTTCTGACAATTGGGCTGACATGTGATGAAAAAGTCAGAAATCTTAATCAATGCTTCCAAAAAAGGCTTATCTCCCCGTTTCCAGCTGTTTAGTGACATTTGGGATGATGTGTGATGAAAAATTCGAGAATTTAACCATTTCTTCCAAAAAAGGCTTATCTCCCTGTTTCCAGCGCTTTTCTGACACTTGGGCTGACATGTGATGAAAAAGTCAGAAATCTTAATCAATGGTTCCAAAAAAGGCTTATCTCCCCGTTTCCAGCTGTTTAGTGACATTTGGGATGATGTGTGATGAAAAATTCAAGAATTTAACCTTTTCTTCCAAAAAAAGGCAGATCTCCCTGTTTCCAGTGCTTTTCTGACACTGGAGCTGATATGTGATGAAAAAGTCAAAATGTTAACCATTGCTTCCAAAAAAGGCTTATCTCCCCGTTTCCAGCTGTTCAGTGACATTTGGGATGATGTGTGATGACATATTCAAGAATTTAACCTTTTCTTCCAAAAAAAGGCAGATCTCCCTGTTTCCAGCATTTTTCTGACACTTGGGCTGACATGTGATGAAAAAGTCAGAAATCTTAATCAATGCTTCCAAAAAAGGCTTATCTCCCCGTTTCCAGCTGTTTAGTGACATTTGGGATTATGTGTGATGAAAAATTCAAGAATTTAACCTTTTCTTCCAAAAAAAGGCAGATCTCCCTGTTTCCAGCGCTTTTCTGACACTTGGGCTGACATGTGATGAAAAAGTCAGAAATCTTAATCAATGCTTCCAAAAAAGGCTTATCTCCCGTTTCCAGCTGTTTAGTGACATTTGGGATGATGTGTGATGACAAATTCAAGAATTTAACCATTTCTTCCAAAAAAGGCTTATCTCCCTGTTTCCAGCGCTTTTCTGACACTTGGGCTGACATGTGATGAAAAAGTCAGAAATCTTAATCAATGCTTCCAAAAAAGGCTTATATCCCCGTTTCCAGCTGTTTAGTGACATTTGGGATGATGTGTGATGAAAAATTAGAGAATTTAACCATTTCTTCCAAAAAAGGCTTATCTCCCTGTTTCCAGCGCTTTTCTGACACTTGGGCTGACATGTGATGAAAAAGTCAGAAATCTTAATCAATGGTTCCAAAAAAGGCTTAGCTCCCCGTTTCCAGCTGTTTAGTGACATTTGGGATGATGTGTGATGAAAAATTCAAGAATTTAACCTTTTCTTCCAAAAAAAGGCAGATCTCCCTGTTTCCAGCGCTTTTCTGACACTTGGGCTGACATGTGATGAAAAAGTCAGAAATCTTAATCAATGGTTCCAAAAAAGGCTTATCTCCCCGTTTCCAGCTGTTTAGTGACATTTGGGATGATGTGTGATGAAAAATTCAAGAATTTAACCTTTTCTTCCAAAAAAAGGCAGATCTCCCTGTTTCCAGCGCTTTTCTGACACTTGGGCTGACATGTGATGAAAAAGTCAGAAATCTTAATCGATGCTTCCAAAAAAGGCTTATCTCCCCGTTTCCAGCTGTTTAGTGACATTTGGGATGATGTGTGATGAAAAATTCAAGAATTTAACCTTTTCTTCCAAAAAAAGGCAGATCTCCCTGTTTCCAGCGCTTTTCTGACACTGGAGCTGATATGTGATGAAAAAGTCAAAATGTTAACCATTGCTTCCAAAAAAGGCTTATCTCCCCGTTTCCAGCTGTTTAGTGACATTTGGGATGATGTGTGATGAAAAATTCAAGAATTTAAACATTTCTTCCAAAAAAGGCTTATCTCCCTGTTTCCAGCGCTTTTCTGACACTGGAGCTGATATGTGATGAAAAAGTCAAAATCTTAATCAATGGTTCCAAAAAAGGCTTAGCTCCCCGTTTCCAGCTGTTTAGTGACATTTGGGATGATGTGTGATGAAAAATTCAAGAATTTAACCTTTTCTTCCAAAAAAAGGCAGATCTCCCTGTTTCCAGCGCTTTTCTGACACTTGGGCTGACATGTGATGAAAAAGTCAGAAATCTTAATCAATGCTTCCAAAGAAGGCTTATCTCCCCGTTTCCAGCTGTTTAGTGACATTTGGGATGATGTGTGATGAAAAATTCAAGAATTTAACCTTTTCTTCCAAAAAAAGGCAGATCTCCCTGTTTCCAGCGCTTTTCTGACACTTGAGCTGACATGTGATGAAAAAGTCAGAAATCTTAATCGATGCTTCCAAAAAAGGCTTATCTCCCCGTTTCCAGCTGTTTAGTGACATTTGGGATGATGTGTGATGAAAAATTCAAGAATTTAACCTTTTCTTCCAAAAAAAGGCAGATCTCCCTGTTTCCAGCGCTTTTCTGACACTGGAGCTGATATGTGATGAAAAAGTCAAAATGTTAACCATTGCTTCCAAAAACGGCTTATCTCCCCGTTTCCAGCTGTTTAGTGACATTTGGGATGATGTGTGATGACAAATTCAAGAATTTAACCATTTCTTCCAAAAAAGGCTTATCTCCCTGTTTCCAGCGCTTTTCTGACACTTGGGCTGACATGTGATGAAAAAGTCAGAAATCTTAATCAATGCTTCCAAAAAAGGCTTATATCCCCGTTTCCAGCTGTTTAGTGACATTTGGGATGATGTGTGATGAAAAATTCGAGAATTTAACCATTTCTTCCAAAAAAGGCTTATCTCCCTGTTTCCAGCGCTTTTCTGACACTTGGGCTGACATGTGATGAAAAAGTCAGAAATCTTAATCAATGGTTCCAAAAAAGGCTTAGCTCCCCGTTTCCAGCTGTTTAGTGACATTTGGGATGATGTGTGATGAAAAATTCAAGAATTTAACCTTTTCTTCCAAAAAAAGGCAGATCTCCCTGTTTCCAGCGCTTTTCTGACACTTGGGCTGACATGTGATGAAAAAGTCAGAAATCTTAATCAATGCTTCCAAAAAAGGCTTATCTCCCCGTTTCCAGCTGTTTAGTGACATTTGGGATGATGTGTGATGAAAAATTCAAGAATTTAACCATTTCTTCCAAAAAAGGCTTATCTCCCTGTTTCCAGCGCTTTTCTGACACTTGGGCTGACATGTGATGAAAAAGTCAGAAATCTTAACCATTGCTTCCAAAAAAGGCTTATCTCCCCGTTTCCAGCTGTTTAGTGACATTTGGGATGATGTGTGATGAAAAATTCAAGAATTTAACCATTTCTTCCAAAAAAGGCTTATCTCCCTGTTTCCAGCGCTTTTCTGACACTGGAGCTGATATGTGATGAAAAAGTCAAAATGTTAATCAATGGTTCCAAAAAAGGCTTATCTCCCCGTTTCCAGCTGTTTAGTGACATTTGGGATGATGTGTGATGAAAAATTCAAGAATTTAACCTTTTCTTCCAAAAAAAGGCAGATCTCCCTGTTTCCAGCGCTTGTCTGACACTTGGGCTGACATGTGATGAAAAAGTCAGAAATCTTAATCAATGCTTCCAAAAAAGGCTTATCTCCCCGTTTCCAGCTGTTTAGTGACATTTGGGATGATGTGTGATGAAAAATTCAAGAATTTAACCATTTCTTCCAAAAAAGGCTTATCTCCCTGTTTCCTGCGCTTTTCTGACACTTGGGCTGACATGTGATGAAAAAGTCAGAAATCTTAATCAATGGTTCCAAAAAAGGCTTAGCTCCCCGTTTCCAGCTGTTTAGTGACATTTGGGATGATGTGTGATGAAAAATTCAAGAATTTAACCTTTTCTTCCAAAAAAAGGCAGATCTCCCTGTTTCCAGCGCTTTTCTGACACTTGGGCTGACATGTGATGAAAAAGTCAGAAATCTTAATCAATGCTTCCAAAAAAGGCTTATCTCCCCGTTTCCAGCTGTTTAGTGACATTTGGGATGATGTGTGATGAAAAATTCAAGAATTTAACCTTTTCTTCCAAAAAAAGGCAGATCTCCCTGTTTCCAGCGCTTTTCTGACACTTGGGCTGACATGTGATGAAAAAGTCAGAAATCTTAATCAATGCTTCCAAAAAAGGCTTATATCCCCGTTTCCAGCTGTTTAGTGACATTTGGGATGATGTGTGATGAAAAATTCGAGAATTTAACCATTTCTTCCAAAAAAGGCTTATCTCCCTGTTTCCAGCGCTTTTCTGACACTTGGGCTGACATGTGATGAAAAAGTCAGAAATCTTAATCGATGCTTCCAAAAAAGGCTTATCTCCCCGTTTCCAGCTGTTTAGTGACATTTGGGATGATGTGTGATGAAAAATTCAAGAATTTAACCTTTTCTTCAAAAAAAAGGCAGATCTCCCTGTTTCCAGCGCTTTTCTGACACTGGAGCTGATATGTGATGAAAAAGTCAAAATGTTAACCATTGCTTCCAAAAACGGCTTATCTCCCCGTTTCCAGCTGTTTAGTGACATTTGGGATGATGTGTGATGAAAAATTCAAGAATTTAACCATTTCTTCCAAAAAAGGCTTATCTCCCTGTTTCCAGCGCTTTTCTGACACTTGGGCTGACATGTGATGAAAAAGTCAGAAATCTTAATCAATGCTTCCAAAAAAGGCTTATATCCCCGTTTCCAGCTGTTTAGTGACATTTGGGATGATGTGTGATGAAAAATTCGAGAATTTAACCATTTCTTCCAAAAAAGGCTTATCTCCCTGTTTCCAGCGCTTTTCTGACACTTGGGCTGACATGTGATGAAAAAGTCAGAAATCTTAATCAATGGTTCCAAAAAAGGCTTAGCTCCCCGTTTCCAGCTGTTTAGTGACATTTGGGATGATGTGTGATGAAAAATTCAAGAATTTAACCTTTTCTTCCAAAAAAAGGCAGATCTCCCTGTTTCCAGCGCTTTTCTGACACTTGGGCTGACATGTGATGAAAAAGTCAGAAATCTTAATCAATGCTTCCAAAAAAGGCTTATCTCCCCGTTTCCAGCTGTTTAGTGACATTTGGGATGATGTGTGATGAAAAATTCAAGAATTTAACCATTTCTTCCAAAAAAGGCTTATCTCCCTGTTTCCAGCGCTTTTCTGACACTTGGGCTGACATGTGATGAAAAAGTCAGAAATCTTAACCATTGCTTCCAAAAAAGGCTTATCTCCCCGTTTCCAGCTGTTTAGTGACATTTGGGATGATGTGTGATGAAAAATTCAAGAATTTAACCATTTCTTCCAAAAAAGGCTTATCTCCCTGTTTCCAGCGCTTTTCTGACACTGGAGCTGATATGTGATGAAAAAGTCAAAATGTTAATCAATGGTTCCAAAAAAGGCTTATCTCCCCGTTTCCAGCTGTTTAGTGACATTTGGGATGATGTGTGATGAAAAATTCAAGAATTTAACCTTTTCTTCCAAAAAAAGGCAGATCTCCCTGTTTCCAGCGCTTTTCTGACACTTGGGCTGACATGTGATGAAAAAGTCAGAAATCTTAATCAATGCTTCCAAAAAAGGCTTATCTCCCCGTTTCCAGCTGTTTAGTGACATTTGGGATGATGTGTGATGAAAAATTCAAGAATTTAACCATTTCTTCCAAAAAAGGCTTATCTCCCTGTTTCCTGCGCTTTTCTGACACTTGGGCTGACATGTGATGAAAAAGTCAGAAATCTTAATCAATGGTTCCAAAAAAGGCTTAGCTCCCCGTTTCCAGCTGTTTAGTGACATTTGGGATGATGTGTGATGAAAAATTCAAGAATTTAACCTTTTCTTCCAAAAAAAGGCAGATCTCCCTGTTTCCAGCGCTTTTCTGACACTTGGGCTGACATGTGATGAAAAAGTCAGAAATCTTAATCAATGGTTCCAAAAAAGGCTTAGCTCCCCGTTTCCAGCTGTTTAGTGACATTTGGGATGATGTGTGATGAAAAATTCAAGAATTTAACCTTTTCTTCCAAAAAAAGGCAGATCTCCCTGTTTCCAGCGCTTTTCTGACACTTGGGCTGACATGTGATGAAAAAGTCAGAAATCTTAATCAATGCTTCCAAAAAAGGCTTATCTCCCCGTTTCCAGCTGTTTAGTGACATTTGGGATGATGTGTGATGAAAAATTCAAGAATTTAACCATTTCTTCCAAAAAAGGCTTATCTCCCTGTTTCCAGCGCTTTTCTGACACTTGGGCTGACATGTGATGAAAAAGTCAGAAATCTTAATCAATGGTTCCAAAAAAGGCTTAGCTCCCCGTTTCCAGCTGTTTAGTGACATTTGGGATGATGTGTGATGAAAAATTCAAGAATTTAACCTTTTCTTCCAAAAAAAGGCAGATCTCCCTGTTTCCAGCGCTTTTCTGACACTTGGGCTGACATGTGATGAAAAAGTCAGAAATCTTAATCAATGCTTCCAAAAAAGGCTTATCTCCCCGTTTCCAGCTGTTTAGTGACATTTGGGATGATGTGTGATGAAAAATTCAAGAATTTAACCTTTTCTTCCAAAAAAAGGCAGATCTCCCTGTTTCCAGCGCTTTTCTGACACTTGAGCTGACATGTGATGAAAAAGTCAGAAATCTTAATCGATGCTTCCAAAAAAGGCTTATCTCCCCGTTTCCAGCTGTTTAGTGACATTTGGGATGATGTGTGATGAAAAATTCAAGAATTTAACCTTTTCTTCCAAAAAAAGGCAGATCTCCCTGTTTCCAGCGCTTTTCTGACACTGGAGCTGATATGTGATGAAAAAGTCAAAATGTTAACCATTGCTTCCAAAAACGGCTTATCTCCCCGTTTCCAGCTGTTTAGTGACATTTGGGATGATGTGTGATGACAAATTCAAGAATTTAACCATTTCTTCCAAAAAAGGCTTATCTCCCTGTTTCCAGCGCTTTTCTGACACTTGGGCTGACATGTGATGAAAAAGTCAGAAATCTTAATCAATGCTTCCAAAAAAGGCTTATCTCCCGTTTCCAGCTGTTTAGTGACATTTGGGATGATGTGTGATGAAAAATTCAAGAATTTAACCATTTCTTCCAAAAAGGCTTATCTCCCTGTTTCCAGCGCTTTTCTGACACTTGGGCTGACATGTCATGAAAAAGTCAGAAATCTTAACCATTGCTTCCAAAAAAGGCTTATCTCCCCGTTTCCAGCTGTTTAGTGACATTTGGGATGATGTGTGATGAAAAATTCAAGAATTTAACCATTTCTTCCAAAAAAGGCTTATCTCCCTGTTTCCAGCGCTTTTCTGACACTGGAGCTGATATGTGATGAAAAAGTCAAAATGTTAATCAATGGTTCCAAAAAAGGCTTATCTCCCCGTTTCCAGCTGTTTAGTGACATTTGGGATGATGTGTGATGAAAAATTCAAGAATTTAACCTTTTCTTCCAAAAAAAGGCAGATCTCCCTGTTTCCAGCGCTTTTCTGACACTTGGGCTGACATGTGATGAAAAAGTCAGAAATCTTAATCAATGCTTCCAAAAAAGGCTTATCTCCCCGTTTCCAGCTGTTTAGTGACATTTGGGATGATGTGTGATGAAAAATTCAAGAATTTAACCATTTCTTCCAAAAAAGGCTTATCTCCCTGTTTCCAGCGCTTTTCTGACACTTGGGCTGACATGTGATGAAAAAGTCAGAAATCTTAATCAAATGGTTCCAAAAAAGGCTTAGCTCCCCGTTTCCAGCTGTTTAGTGACATTTGGGATGATGTGTGATGAAAAATTCAAGAATTTAACCTTTTCTTCCAAAAAAAGGCAGATCTCCCTGTTTCCAGCGCTTTTCTGACACTTGGGCTGACATGTGATGAAAAAGTCAGAAATCTTAATCAATGCTTCCAAAAAAGGCTTATCTCCCCGTTTCCAGCTGTTTAGTGACATTTGGGATGATGTGTGATGAAAAATTCAAGAATTTAACCATTTCTTCCAAAAAAGGCTTATCTCCCTGTTTCCAGCGCTTTTCTGACACTTGGGCTGACATGTGATGAAAAAGTCAGAAATCTTAATCAATGCTTCCAAAAAAGGCTTATATCCCCGTTTCCAGCTGTTTAGTGACATTTGGGATGATGTGTGATGAAAAATTCGAGAATTTAACCATTTCTTCCAAAAAAGGCTTATCTCCCTGTTTCCAGCGCTTTTCTGACACTTGGGCTGACATGTGATGAAAAAGTCAGAAATCTTAATCGATGCTTCCAAAAAAGGCTTATCTCCCCGTTTCCAGCTGTTTAGTGACATTTGGGATGATGTGTGATGAAAAATTCAAGAATTTAACCTTTTCTTCCAAAAAAAGGCAGATCTCCCTGTTTCCAGCGCTTTTCTGACACTGGAGCTGATATGTGATGAAAAAGTCAAAATGTTAACCATTGCTTCCAAAAAAGGCTTATCTCCCCGTTTCCAGCTGTTTAGTGACATTTGGGATGATGTGTGATGACAAATTCAAGAATTTAACCATTTCTTCCAAAAAAGGCTTATCTCCCTGTTTCCAGCGCTTTTCTGACACTTGGGCTGACATGTGATGAAAAAGTCAGAAATCTTAATCAATGCTTCCAAAAAAGGCTTATATCCCCGTTTCCAGCTGTTTAGTGACATTTGGGATGATGTGTGATGAAAAATTCGAGAATTTAACCATTTCTTCCAAAAAAGGCTTATCTCCCTGTTTCCAGCGCTTTTCTGACACTTGGGCTGACATGTGATGAAAAAGTCAGAAATCTTAATCAATGGTTCCAAAAAAGGCTTAGCTCCCCGTTTCCAGCTGTTTAGTGACATTTGGGATGATGTGTGATGAAAAATTCAAGAATTTAACCTTTTCTTCCAAAAAAAGGCAGATCTCCCTGTTTCCAGCGCTTTTCTGACACTTGGGCTGACATGTGATGAAAAAGTCAGAAATCTTAATCAATGCTTCCAAAAAAGGCTTATCTCCCCGTTTCCAGCTGTTTAGTGACATTTGGGATGATGTGTGATGAAAAATTCAAGAATTTAACCATTTCTTCCAAAAAAGGCTTATCTCCCTGTTTCCAGCGCTTTTCTGACACTGGAGCTGATATGTGATGAAAAAGTCAAAATGTTAATCAATGGTTCCAAAAAAGGCTTATCTCCCCGTT